>NC_091462.1:35653124-35920624 GCF_027789765.1 Dendropsophus ebraccatus | reverse complement strand
CAGTGCACACACAGTATAGAATAACATTCATAATTGATTACGACCGTCTAAATAATAAACACGTACATTATTTACCACCTGCTTTTGCATAATACTGCCCTTTTCCCTCATCTGTTAACACATTGTTTTATTTGTACTCAAAATTATGTTTGTATTTAGCTTTTATTTTACTGTGTGTGAACTTAGCCTTAGATATAGCTGAGGCGACATCAATTCTGCAGTGCAGAACAATAAAATGAGCAAACAAATAATACCATCATTGGTTAACCAGATCCACACATTGCACAATCCCCCGGGACTGGAAGGCCTGCAAGTTTGAGCAGAATCTAAATGCTATATGCACACAGAGACATATGAATTAATGAGTAAACAGGCTGATTAAATCACATACTGACACGGAGCCATGAACATGTCAGATGATACCTGAGTAATTTTAGTAATGTTATAATCACCGTGTTATTTTTAATATATTAATGATCTTATGTGTTATGCCTTGTAAATAATAGCACAGTTCTTGTTCCATTTGGTATACTTTTTACCAGTCAATGGATAAAATGGAGGATCCCCACCCTACCCCCAAAAAAAATTTTGGGAAAAACTTTTCAATTTTTCCAGTTTATTATTCATGCCTAAAAAACAATAATAATTGGATTTTTTTTTTTTAATAATACAAAGAAACAGAATGGGTGCTACCCCAAAAAGACAGGTATCACAACAGAACAGATATAACAGTTCATCGAATCTACGAATAGATTTGTTTGCTTTTGGGAACAAATCTGAAATCAAAGTTTCCAATGTTAGCTATTCACTGTACGATGAACCCATTGGCCTTTCTTGCAAAATACACGATGGACCATGATATATTGTTTTCCAAAAAATTCTATGGGAATGACTAAATCCACATAAAGTTAGTATAGTACGGGCCTATGGAATTCAATGGTACCATACACACCCACAATATAGCCATGGGAATCCACGGTGAAGAAACAGCAAAAAGTCCAGCACTCATCGGTCAGATGAAATAGTGCACAGTTTATTCAGGACACATGGGCTCAGGCGTTCAGGGGGAAGATGTCCAGCGGGACCATACAGGAGGGTCAGAGGAGATGATTGTTTTACCCTCACACAGTGCTTTGTCTAGCCAGGCCATAGCCATGGGAATGAAGTCTGAGTAGGCCTGTCAACAAGGTATAGACTGCTGTTTATGACAGTTTGTATGGGATGCAAGACAAATATTCTATGGATTACTAAAGGGATGCTCTGGTGTCATTGGGGAGTTTATTAGGCTCATGGCATTCGTGTTGCAGCAGTATGATAGGAAATTATATATCATATAATTCCATCATATTTCAGCCATTGTACCTATGCCTCTCTATAACACAACTTAATTACCTTTAGAGAACAGTATATGGGGATGCAGATAACTTCAGTTTAACTATTAGCAAAAGGTTTATATAAAAGGAGAAGTCTGGGTCAGGGGGGAATTTGATAACTTGAGTAGGTACCAGGGGCGTAACTACCACTGTAGCAGCCATAGCGGCTGCTATGGGGCCCACCGCAATACACTGGGCCCTCTGAGCTGTCATTTGCTGCATTAGATGGCCAAGCGGGTCTCCCAGGTCTTGCAAATGTCCCTGAAGAGGGACTCCTGACGAGTACTAGCAGTTATGCAGTTTTGAATAGACTTAATAGCTTAGTGGTCGGTCAGTAAGGGAGAGCTACATCACCGGGCTATCTCCTCTGAAGTCAGCACTGACCTCTCTGACCTCTGAATTCCGGCTTTCACACAGCTCCCACTGTGTAATCCTTTGTTCTCTGCTCTCTGCTGGTGACTAATCTCCCTCCTCCCCCCTTCCCCCTCCCCTCTCCATAGATTAGACAGGGCTTGACTGATGTAAACTAGTTGAGATTTCCTGATAATGAGCAGTGAAGGAGAAAGAGAAGGGAGGGAGGACCTGGGAAATGTATTTTTGATAATGGCATATTTGCCTAATAAACCCAATTACAAAGTTTCTTAAAATCTCCTGTACTATTGATTTCTGAAGAAAAAAAAACAAAATGGAAACAACAGTGACACTTTAATAAACCTGTAAGTAGGATGTTGGGGTAACAGTTGCTTCTTGGCTAAGGTGCCATCAGTCCCAGAAGCTACAAGCTCTGCCTCTGGGATGACAGAGCAGGAAGTATAGTTCTACTGTAATTTTCTAACATTCCCCTTTTTGATATCCAATAGATATTTAGCTATACTAAGACAGTCTCAGTATTATTTTAGGAGATACACGTGGAGCTGGCATCACACCGGAGCCTTTAAACCCAGCAGGAAATGAGCTGATTGGAAATCTTTACTATTTCCAAACCAGAAGTTCCAGCAGTTTTACCAGTCTTTTGACAGTAGCCAGGCAAATACCTGTTTATTGTCAGACTGGGGTATATTGGACCCTCAAGAGGAAATGATCCTGATGGACAGCCCTTCAGCTATACAGAACAAGTGCATGTGTACTTTTAATTGCATTGTAAAGTCTTCTGCTATCACTGCACACACAGGCTGTTACATCAGCTAGGGCTAATAGACAAGTGGGGCTGAACTCTGCTAATCCTTCTGCAATAGTCAGCTTTATTTACTGCCACCAATGAACCTCTGGTCGGCCAACCTGAACTTCTGTGCCAAGGACCTTTCATCTTGAGCTGCTTAGACTTTATTCCAGAATGAGTTTGGTGTTATTCCCCATTGTTATCATTAAAGGACCCTTTAGTTCACTTCCTCATTGTTCATCATTATTATTATTATTATTATTACTACAAGAACTTTATGACTTAACAGCCAGTATGGGGGTTGTCCCTACATTGACTGGCATTGCCAGTTTTAATTGGACAGTATCAGACAGTGTATAGACATGCCCCAACTGATAACATCCAGTTGGCTATTTAAAGAGACTATGTCCCCTCTTAAACACCCACTAAATGTAAGTTATCAGTGGATTATACATCAGTAGAGTACACAATGCTGATTCTATATCTGCAATTGTCAACTTTCTATGTTCTTGTATTTCTTTGCTACATGCTACAAATGAAGCAGACAAAGTAGTCCTCTTGATTATATTCTTGAACTAAGTAGTCCTCTCTATGCATCAACATGCCCAGTTTGTAGGCTTAGAACCAGTGGCATAACTAGAAATGGCTTGGCCCCATAGCAAACTTTTGATTGCCCCCCCTCCTAAAAAAAAAGAAAAACACAAACCCATAAAGTGTAGTCATAACCTTTAACATTTAACTGCAATTACTTGTGAGGAGCGCTTGCAGTTGAAGGGATATTCTGTATGTCATCGAGTTCTGAAAATGATGATAGCGAAGGGGTCCAGTGTATTGCAGAAGTGGACGCCGGTTGACCTCAGGGAGATCAACCAAAACACCTCAGAGACACCATCACGTGTCTCAACGTCAGTGTATTCTAGAACATTGCCCACTGGGAAATCAAGTATGCAAAAGAACACTGCAGAGACACCATCACGTGTCTCGACGTCAGTGAACTAGCCAGACCTTCATCCGGGAAGGAACAACCAAGCCAAGGAATGTTTCCAATTAAGGAAACCACCTAAGCAAGGTATCCATCCACAGACAGCTGTTTCGGGGGTTTTGCCCCTCATCAGTGTGGAGTATGTTTCTTGCTAGTGGGAGCAATGACTGGTAAGTGCATGCAAAAGGACGCTGGTTGACCTCAGGGAGATCAACCAAAACACAGCAGAGTGTGTGTTCTAGAATACACTGACGTTAAGACACGTGATGGTGTCTCTGCGGTGTTTTGGTTGATCTCCCTGAGGTCAACCAGCGTCCTTTTGCATGCACTTACTAGTTATTGCTCCCACTAGCCAGAAACCTACTCCACACTGATGAGGGGCAAAAACCCCAAAACAGCTGTCTCTGGATGGATACCTTGCTTAGGTGGTTTCCTTAATTGGAAACATTCCTTGGCTTGGTTGTTCCTTCCTGGAGGAAGGTCTGGATAGTTCACTGACTTCGAGACACGTGATGGTGTCTCTGCAGTGTTCTTTTGCATACTTGATTTCCCAGGGGGCAATGTTCTAGAATACACTGACGTTGAGACATGTGATGGTGTCTCTGCAGTGTTTTGATTGATCCCCCTGAGGTCAACCAGGGTCCTTTTGCATGTACTTACTAGTCATTGCTCCCACTAGCCAGAAACCTACTCCACACTGATGAGGGGCAAAACCCCCGAAACAGCTGTCTGTGGATGGATACCTTGCTTAGGTGGTTTCCTTAATTGGAAACATTCCTTGGCTTGGTTGTGCCTTCCCGGAGGAAGGTCTGGCTAGTTCACTGACGTCAAGACACGTGATGGTGTCTCTGCAGTGTTCTTTTGCATACTTGATTTCCCAGGGGGCAATGTTCTAGAATACACTGACGTTGAGACACGTGATGGTGTCTCTGCAGTGTTTTGGTTGATCTCCCTGAGGTCAACCAGCATCCTTTTGCATGCACTTGCTAGTCATTGCTCCCACTAGCCCGAAACCTAGTCCACACTGATGAGGGGCAAACCCCTCGAAACAGCTGTCTGTGGATGGATACCTTGCTTAGGTGGTTTCCTTAATTGGAAACATTCCTTGGCTTGGTTGTTCCTTCCCGGAGGAAGGTCTGGCTAGTTCACTTACGTCGAGACATATGATGGTGTCTCTGCAGTGTTCTTTTGCAATATTGCAGAAGTGGGACAGTCTATGGAGCTATGGCGGTAGTTACGCCCCTGGATCTAAGGCTTTGATCACACACATTATTTCCGTCAGTCTTTTTTCAACCAAAACCAGGAGTTGGCTGAAAACACAGAAACTGTGCAAATCTATTCAAAATTATAATTTTACTCTGTCAGTTCCACTCTTGGTTTTGGTTACAAAAATACTGACCAAAAGACTGACGGAAATACTATGTGGGACTATGACATAATCCTCAACTCCAAGAAGCACAGTAGCATGAAACTAATAAAATTTATCTTAAAACACATAAATCACTACACGTTTCAAAGCCAAACTGGCCTCTTTCTCAGGTGCATAAGAAATAAACAGGTAAAGCGACTATCAGGAATGTGCAGTAGCCTTGTGTGAACTAGGCCTGGTTTTGTTTTTGTGTGACATGCCCACTTGCTTCTCAGCATTCGTCAATGCAGGAGTTACTCAGAGCTCTGCTAGACTTGATTGCTGTAGCTGAGCAAGGCTTTTGATTGACTTTTTCCTCTGCCTGTCCGGAACCTGGAGCAATGGGGATCCGGACCGGGCTCTTGATACTCTTGATAAAAGAAAGCTGAGCCAGTCTCTCATCGCTGGCTATTAAAGTTCATACCCTGATCCCAGCTCCCCCTGTCTATTCCTACGATCCCCATTCCTAATCCCTCTGCTTCCTCGACCTGACTTTGTACTGCGTTGCCCGTTCTTTTTGGACTTTGGCTTGTCTACTCTCCCTTTGTGTTCGTTTGTCTGTCTCGTTCTGTCTTGCACCTATACCAGAGCAGGGACCACCTTCGTGGCTGTCCACGGCTACCTAGGGCCGTCTGAGGCAAGTAGGTAGGGACAGTGGATGGGCTCCGCCGTAGGGCTCACTGTCCTGTATTGTCCCTACCTCCCCTGTCCTGACAGCGACCTTATATACTTTCACTAAGGCTAGGTTCACACTGCGTTTTCAGCATCCGTTTAACGCATCCGTTTTTTGAAAAAACGCATAAAAAACGGATTGCAAAAAACGGATTCATTTGTGTGCATCCGTTTTTCCATTGACTTCCATTATAAAAAAAAACGGATCCGTTTTTTTTGACGGACCAAAACGGACAAAAAAACGTTGCTGACCCTATTTTTCTGGACGTTAAAAAAAACGGATCCGTTAAACGGATGCTGAAAACGCAGTGTAAACCTAGCCTAAGCAGAATTTACATAAGAAACAAAACCAAAAAAAATTACTGACAATAAAGACGGTATCATGAAACAAGCTAGATTGCACAAATAGCCTAAAATGGCTGACAATTTAAAGAGACAGTACCATAAAACACATTAGACAACACAAATAGCATCAAATAGCGGATAATTTAAAGATACAGTACCAGAAAATGCATAACGTAGGTAACATGAATATAAAAAGCAACAATTATTTAGTATATATAAAACATCAATATAAAAGCATAGCTTATATAACAGAACTTTTTAGCAGCAAAAAATATTAGCAGCACAAGTAAGTAGCAGAATAGGTATTTTACAAAAATAGTGATGCTATTTAATGCTTTCACTGGTCTCATTTAGACCATTTGGAACTAAAGTACGTTGTTACGTTAGATGTCAATGCTCTTTCTTCAGATATTAATATAGAACTGGGTCTAAAATTTGTGCAATACTATTTGAAAAGTGTCCAATCAAGGGGAAAAGCTCCTGGCACCACCCCCACATTGGCTTGACAGAATTAAGACAAACCGCTATCGGATTTCCTCAGTAGCGCTATAGGTGTTGCTCAACAATCTAGGTCAAACTGTCCAATATAGTCAGAATGAAGAACTTGTGGCACTCACCCATTTAGCTGAATAAAATAGCCTTTATTGCATAGCGGCTTCTATAGTGACAAGTGACTAAGCTAGAGCCATTTCACGCACATGCGTAGCGCGCTTTCTCAAGACCTTGAGACGCATGCGGTTACAACGGCTGTAGCCCAGTCACCAAGCCGCTATGCAATAAAGGTTATTTTATTTAGCTAAATGAGTAAGTACCACAAGTTTTTCAATGTGACTATTTGGAAAGTGACCCATTATTACATGGTGATCAGGATGAGTGTCTTATGGATGGGATGCTTTTTATCCTGGAACACAAAGGGGGAGATTTATTAACCTGGACCATTTGGATCTAAAGTGCTGAGCCTGAAGATCCAACAGGTCTCACGATTAGGCTATGTTCACACGTCAAAAATAGAGAAAAGGCGGATGCTATTGCTATTTAAAAAAACGTCTGTTATTGCCTCGATTACACTGAATGCAATGCAATGCATTGAAGTCAATGAAAAGACGAACGTCCAATGCAAACAATGTATTTGGAACTAAAGTACGTTGTTACGTTAGATGTCAATGCACTTTCTTCAAATATTAATATAGGACTGGTTCTAAAATTTGTGCAATATTATTTGGAAAGTGATCCATTATTACATGAAGATCAGAATGAGTTTCTTATGGATGGGATGCATTTTATCCTGGAACGCAAAGGGGAGATTTATCAAACTGGTTTTAAGTATAATTGTTTTAGTTACCCTTAGCAACCAATCAGATTCCACCTTTTATTTTTCAAAGAATCTGTGAGGAACCAAAGGTGGAATCTGATTGGTTGCTAGGGGCAACTAAAACAATTATACTTTACTCCAGTTTGTTAAATCTCCCCCAATGTTTTTTCTTCTGAGGAGCACGTGTTCAGGGGCTGTGTGATGGGTTCTTGTTTTACCCCGATTTTTGCTAACTTGTTCATGGGCAGATTCCAGACCCAATATATATTGCGTAGTCCCTGATGTACTCTGAACATGTGCTCTTATAGCTTTGCTATAAGGCCCTATTACACAAAGTAAATATCATCTGATACCAACCGTTACAGACGATAATAATTTTGTGTTATAGAAGACAAGAATTAACCGACATGCAAAATGTCGACTGATCATTGTTCTTCAACAGGCTGGAATGCTAACGATCAGCCTGTTAACGATCTGCTGCCATCACTCTGTTTAATAGGAGCAGCAGTAGCAGACTGCCACCTATGAGCTGTCCGGACGATCTAGTGATCACCCAGGCAGCCCCCCCCCCCTCCCCGCAGCTCCATATGTGTAATAGCGCGAGCGTAGAAGGAGGAGCAAGCAAGTGCTGAATTGACAGGTTGGCGCTCGCTTGCTCCCTCTCGTCGCCCCGCATAATGGAGCTATATAGATGATTTGTTTCTATGGTTGTTTTTATGGTCTGGGACCCAGGAGGAAGCTTTTAATTTTGTTCAGTTTCTAAATCAGAACAAATGGGGTCTAGTTTTCACTACAAACTATAACGACACTGTCATGGAGTTTCTTTACTTAGAATTACATCCTACTCCTTCCAATAGTAAAAATATATATTTTTTTTTAAGTCAAGATCAATAGTTTTTTTTAGAACATGGCAGTTGTCACTTGCTGAAATGGCTTAAAAACTTTCCTTTTGGACAGTACCCAAGAATAAGAGAAAACATTTGCACTTTACAAAATTATTTTAATACATAAGCTGGGATTTTACATAAAGGTTTTCGGAATAAGGGATATCCTAAAAAATTGCTTAACCAAGCTTTTAATAGAACAAAAGATAAAAACGCGAGCTGAAATTCTCACCAATATACATAATAAACAAAACGGTATAGAAACTTCTGAGAATATACAGGCACAATACGGTTTTAATTTTATTACTGAGTACAACTGTGATGTCAGAGATATCTAAACTCTATTGGACAGACACTGGTCCATTATTCCTAATGATCCTATTTTAAAAACAGCAATACCAAAAAAGTGAAATATTACTTACCGTAAGACAAGAAGTCTACGTAGCTTTTTAGTCCCTAGCCGTCTGCGATCTAAAGATGACTCTATTGGTCAGGCCAACTCTGTAGGACACACTTCACAGTGTCAACCACCAAGCTGTGCTTGGATCTCCCCTACCCCCGTTGCAGGAGTTCAACCTCATGTCACAGGTAAGCGATTGAAAATTTGCAATTGTTCATCTAACTTTGTAGTTTATCTTCTGAGCTGCCCCTGCGGAGTACAGAAATATACAAATATTGTATGGCGTGTCGGCTCACCTATTTTTATCCAGGGCCAAGTTTGTTGGTAAGAGAGTGCACTGAACCCTGGGTAGCCAGCCCACTTGTAATAAGGATTCCAGTAAAAAAAAGGTGTGGGTCCAGCACATCCAAAAGAAAAAGAGCTGTCAAAGCATAAAGCTTTAATGCATATTTAGATTAAAAACGAGACCCTCTCTAGGGAATACTACGACTGGACGACACGTTTTTGTGTATGCACGCTTAGTCATGACAAATAGTACAGGCATAGTACAGGCACATGGTGTGCTCCTTTGTATCACACACCCGTCTCTCTTTTTTTTTGGTTTTGTGCATCTCTACTAGGTATGTGTAGGTAGCACCCGTGTATTTATTACATTTGGGTAGTGCATGCCCCAATTTTGGTTACAATTAAATAGTACAGGCATTACGCTGCTGTATGAATAAACAGGGCCAACATCAAAAACCTGTTAATAAAACGAAGCCTATTACACCCAGAAGCACAGCAGAAACTCTAGCAGTCTAAGCAAGGCCCAATTACACTAACATGACCTGTTCTCTGTTTATAGTCCATTCCCAGCTTTGGCCCAAAAAAATCTGTAAGATAATTTGTTGGTGTAATAGGGCCATAAGGCTATGTTCACGCAACATCATAAAAAGGGAAGAAAAAGGTGTCCGCCTTTTCTACTTAAAAAGACGTCCTTTATTGCAGCGATGTAATTGACTTCAATAATGCAATGCATTAAAGTCAATGGAATGACTGACGTCCAATGCACACAGTGTATAAAATGCGCAGACATCAAAATAATCAAAACCTTATTATTTTTTTTTGTTCACACAGTTTTTGTTTTTACTATTGAATTCAATGGACTTTTCAATTAAAGACACACCAACAGAGCAATTAGTGTCCACCTAAACTAGAATCATGTATCAACAACGGTCATTGCACTCACGAGCTGCCAAACAGCTAAATGACGTCTGTCATTTTAGACTCAAAATGACGGACATCATTTCAAACGGAGCTGAAAAGAAGTTGTGTGAACACAGCCTAAATCTGACTAGAACAGATCCCGGGCAGAAAAAACTGATAGATACTGGACCCTTATCAAGGCTATGTTCACACAACGTTTTTTCAGCTCCGTTTAACCCCTTAAAGACAGAGCCTGAAATGGCCTTAATGACAGAGACAAATTTTATGAATATGACCAGTGTCACTTTATTCATTAATAACTTCGGGATGCTTTTACCTATCCGGCTGATTCTGAGACTGTTTTCTCGTGACATATTGTACTTTACATTTCTGGTAAATTGGAGTCGATACTCATAACGAATCTTTATAAAAAAAACCCCAAATAACGTGAAAAATTTTGAAAAGATGCATTTTTCCAACTTTGAAACTTTTTTGCTTATACAGAAAGTGGTTATACCACATAAATTATATATTAAATAGCATTAGCAACATGTCTACTTTATGTTGGCGGCATTTATTAAACGATCTTTCATTTTTTTAGACAATAGGAAGCTTAAAACATTAGCAGCAAATTTCCAAATTTTCTGTAAAATTTCAAAATCAGATATTTTTAGGGACCTGTTCAGGTTTAAAGTGTATTTGAGGGGCCTGTATGTTAGAAAGCCCCACAAAGCACCCCATTTCAGAAACTGCACCCCCCACACTCTGCAAAAGCATATCCAGAAAGTGTTTTAACCCTTTAGGGGAGTCACAGAAATAAAAGCCAAGTGTGTAAGAAATTTGAAAATTTTAATTTTCTGTGCAGAGATTTTATTGTAATCCAATATTTTTCATAATTATAAACCTATTACCAGAGAAATGCACCCCAATAATTATTGCCGTTTCTGCAGTTTATAGAAATACCCCATATGTGGCCCTATTGCGCTATTTGACGCAACCACAAGCCTCAGATATAAAGGAGCGCCTAGTGAATTTCAACGCCTCCGTTATATTTGGTCATCTCTGACCGTACCACTTCAGGTTGGCAGAGGCTCTGGGGTGCCAAAACCTAAAAAACACCCCTAAAGGGACACCATTTAGAAAACAAGACCCCTCAAGGAATATAACAAGGGGTGCGGTGAGGATCTGGACCCCACAGGTGCTTCACAGATTTTCCTAACAATATGGCGTGAAAAAAGAAAAATTTATTTTTTACACTAAAACGTTGTTCTAGCCTTCAATTTTTCATTTTCACAAAGGGATGAATGGAAAAAAAAACACAAAGGGAGGCATTTATTAAGTCCGGCGTTTTTTACGCCGGACTTAAAAATGCCCCCGCAGCTCCGGCGGTACGGGGATTTATGTAGAGGCGGATTGCCTGTACATAAATCCTGTGCGCGCCGGTGCGCACCGCCGAAAACCTACGCCAGCTGAGGACTGGAGTAGGTTTTCGGCGTACATTTGGGCGGAACGGATGATAAATCGCGCAGACTCTGAGTCCGCGCCCTCCGTTCCGCCCACTTCCCGCCTACTTCCCGCCCCCTTTCCGCCCCCTGGCGTACTTGGCAGAAAGTGCCGATTTGCGAATATTTTATTCGCAAATCGGCCATTTGCGTATAAAAAATACGCAAATCGGCACTTTCCGCCAAAAATCATCCGTTCGCCGGATGATACATGTGGCCCAAAATGTGTAGCGCAGTTTCTCCCGAGTAGGTAAATACCCCACATGTGAACATAAAGTGCCAAGCGGGCGCAGCACGAGCCTCCAAAGGGAAGGAGCGCCAATTGGCTTTTGGAAGCTGGATTTGGCTGGAATGGATTTCAAGGGCCATGTCGCATTTACAGAGCCCTCGTGCTGGCAAGACACTGGAAACCCCCCACAAGTGACCCTATTCTAGAAACCACCCCTCAAGGAATCTAACAAGGGGTGCAGTGAGCATATGGACCCCACTGGTGACGGGCACAAATGTAGAAAAATGTGACGTGAAAGCGAAAATTTTATTTTTCACTTTCACGGCACATATGTGCCCGTGAGGGGTCCATATCCTCATTGCACCCCTTGTTAGATTCCTTGAGGGGTGTAGTTTTCAGAATGGGGTCACTTGTGGGAGGTTTCCAGTGTTTTGGCAGCATGAGGGCTCTGTAAATGCGACATGGCGTTCATCATCCATTCTGGCCAAATCCAACCTCCAAAATCCAAACGGTGCTCCTTCCTTTTGGAGGCTTGCTCTGCGCCCACATGGCGCTTTATGTCCACATGTGGGGTATTTACGGACTCGGGGGGAATTGCTCTACACATTTTGTGGCTTTTTTCTCTTTTAACCCCTTGTGAAAATGAAAAATTCAAGGCTAGACCAACATTATAGTGTAAAAAATGTAATATTTCATTTTCACGCCACATTGTTCCACATTTGTACCCGTCCCCAGTGGGGTCCATATGCTCACTACACCCCTTGTAACATTCCTTGAGGGGTTTAGTTTCCATAATGAGGTCACTTGTGGGGGGGTTCAACTGTCTTGGCAACACAGGGGCCTTTTAAATGCAACAAGGCCCTCGAAATCTATTCCAGCCAAATCCAGCCTCCTAAAGCCAAATGGCGCTCCTTCCCTTTGGAGGCTTACCCTGCACCCGCATGGCACTTTATGTCCACATGTGGGGTATTTTCGTACTCAGGGGAAATCGCTCTACACATTTTGTGTTTTTTTTATCTTTTAACCCCTTGTGAAAATGAAAAAATCAAGACAAGATCAATGATTTGTTGTAATAATTAAACATTTTTTACACTAAATGTTGGTCTAGCCTTGATTTTTTCCATTTCCACAAGGGGTTAAAAAATAAAATGAATGCAAAACGTGTAGGGTAATTTCCCCTGAGTACGAAAATACCCCACATGTGGACATAATGTGCCATATGGGCACAGGGCAAGCCACCAAAGGGACAGAGCGCCATTTAGAGGCTGGAATGGAGGATGGAGGCCATGTCGCAATTACAAAGCTTCTGTGCTGCCAGGACAGTAGAAACCCCCCACAAGTGACCCCATTCTGGAAACTACACCCCATAAGGAATCCAACAAGGGGTACAGTGAGCATATGGACCCCACTGGTGATGGGCACATGTGTAGAACATGTGCTGTGAAAAAAAAAAAAAATGTTTTTCAATTTCACGGCACAAATGTGCCCGTCACCAGGGGGCTATATCCCCGCTGCCCCCCTCGTCAGATTCCTTATGGGGTGTAGTTTCCAGAATGGGGTCACTTGTGGGGGTTTCTACTGTCCTGCCCACACAGAGGCTTTGTAATTGCATCATGGCATCCTCTAATGAGAATGGCGGCCATACCTATTTAGCTGGGGAAAAGGGACTATTTTAATTTATTTTGGGGGTATTAGGCCAATTATTAGTTTATAAGGTTGAAAATGACAGGTGTCCATCAAATTCATCCTGTGTTGATCCAGAGGAAGGCAAAAAACCCTTGTGAGGCAGACGACAGAAGCCTCATCACAGGGGAAAAATTCCTTCCTGACTCCATATTGGCAATCAGAATAATCCCTGGATCAACGTGACCCCTGAAATAGGAATAAGGGAAGGAATTTAGAAAATGTAGAACCCCAATGACGTGTGGTATGCCTTGAAGCGATGCAGTATGCGGAGGCCAGGGTGATCAGGACAGGGGTCACACTGGAAAATGGTGTCCTTCCTGATCCCCCTGTTACGCCACACTCTGCACTTCTTCTGGGATCTCCTGTTTTCCAGTGTGGGGGACGTCACCTGAAAAAATGTTGCCCTGGTGCGATACGGGGTCCTTCATATCCAGAAGCGCTGGGTCCGCTCCATGGCTGCTAAATATTAGGGTTCTAATTACTGGTTCTGATATTTTCGGATCGTGCCGCAAGCTACAGAAGCTCGGGCAGCGAGGGACCGGAAGAGGGGGGTGCTGGTATAAAAGTTATCCCCGTACAGGTGGTAACCTTTATCCAGCAGTGGGAAGATCAGTTTCCGAACGATCTTCCCACTAACTACGAGGATGGGTGGGGGCATCTGGGGGCATCTGGGGGCTGGATTCGGGTGTCCCTTCCTTCATACACTCTGAGGGTACGTGCACACTGCGGAATGGTAAAGGATAACCCTTTGTGCATTCCGCAGCTGGCACCCACCGGCAGACTGATGCAGGCGCGCGTCTCCGCTCGTGTCACACTCCATTCTATGCACAGGCGGATTCCGCCCTCCGTCCAAAGAATAAACTTGTTCATTCTTTGGACGGAAAACGGAATCCGCCCGTGCATAGAATGGAGTCTATGACACAGGTTGGAGACGCGCCTGCATCAGTCCGCCGGCAGGTGCCAGCTGCGGAATGCACAAAGGGTTATCCTTCGCCATTCCGCAGTGTGCACGTACCCTAAATCTGTAAGTGTACCCTGAGGTACTCTCACAGAGTTTGGAGAATTTCACGCCATACCGTCATCTCTTATTGGGACGGTACTGGCGGAAAAGACGTGTCTGGGGGGGCAGCGTACACTACTCTACCCCCAGACACATCACTGGATGATGAGGATGAATGGAGGAAAGAAGGATCCCCCCATTCATCCTCACTGGCTATGTGCGGCACTTATCAGCAGACAGTGGCGGTAGGATATAGGGGGGAAAAACGCCCCTGCGCCAAAAAGGAGGAGTTGCTGATCAGCGGCGCACTTACGTGCGATGCTGATCAGCACTCAGCAGCGTTAGGGCGCATAAAAAGTAAAAAACAAAACAAAAACAAAAAAAACACTTTTTTTTAACCTAAAGTAACTGATCAGTGAATGATATTCACTGATCAGCCGCTAGGGGGCAGTACAGAGAAGCTGCCGAAGACTGCCGAAGATAGGGGCCACGGAAAAGCCTGAAGAGACGGAAATTGCCAACGGGACCCAACCGAACCCGGAAGTGAAGAGAAGAGGACGTGCGGGACCCGTTCGATGCTCCGGACGCCCAGATCTGGTGAGTATAGTGCAACTACACTATACACACCTGTTCTGCACCCCTCAGCTACCTAGCTGAGGGATGCAGAACCCGGGGACATTGTTTTTTAACGCTTTGATCGCCGTGATGGGCCGGCCGGTACTGGCCGGCCTATCACGGCGATCGTGGGGGTGGCATCGGTGCCATCTTTTCCCCGGACACTAATGGCGATTGGTGCTGTCTTGGACAGCACCAATCGCCAGTGCTTTCCGGGTCACCGATGACCTGGAAAGCTGTTTTCAGCTTCTATCGGCTGATCTGTATTGGTCAGCATATAGCAGCGATCGTCGGCACGGGAGGGGTTAATCACCCCCGTGCCGACGGGCAGAGATGGCCTGCTATACATTATAGCAGGCCATCTTCCTCGACCGCTGTGTGTGAACACACAGCGATTGGGGAAACATCGGGCGTAAATTTACGTCCATTTGCGCTAAGTACCAGGGCTCGGGGGTGTAAATTTATGCCCGATGTCGTTAAGGGGTTAAAATGACATCCGTCATTTTGAGTCTAAAGTAACGGACATCATTTAACAGCCTGGCCTCCCCTTAGTGCAATGACTGGTGTTGGTACATTATTCTAGTTTGGGATTACTAATAGGCCTTTGGATGCGGCTTAATTGAAAAGTCCATTGAATTTAATAGTAAAAATGGAGAAAGAACGGTGACAAAAGAAAAACTGTGTGTGAACAACTAATAAAAAATGTCCGCTGTTTGCAAAAGGTGTCCGAAAATAATCATCATGTTCATTATTTTGATGTCCACAGTGAAAATGTCCGTTATTCAATGCATTGTGTGTAGAGATGAGCAAACCGGGTTAGGGTTCGAGTTGATCCGAACGTTCGGTATTTGATTAGCTGGGGCTGCTGAACTTGGATAAAGCTCTAAGGTTGTCTGGAAAACATGGATACAGCCAATGACTATATCCATGTTTTCCACATAGCCTTAGGGCTTTATCCAACTTCAGCAGCCACCGCTAATCAAATGCCGAAAGTTCGGGCTTGGATCGACTCAAGCATGCTCCAGGTCGCTCATCTCAAATTGTGTGCATAAGACATTCGTTTTCCCACTGACTTCAATGCATTGCCATTGCAGTCAGTTAAATCGCGGCAAAAAATGACCTTTTATTAATAGAAAAATCGCCCGCCTTTTCTCTATTTTTGACGTTGTGTGAACATGGCCATAGGCACACTACATAAACACATGCACATATACATACATACAAGTACACTAACATACTGTATATACCGTATGTACTTCAACAAAGTAAATTTCACTTAGTGACGGCCCATATGCTTTTTTATGGCAGTTGGGCAGTCACTGCATATGAAGCAATGATGTGCGTAAGCGATCAAATTATTGCTTATGAAAGTCTTCTAGAATGATTAAGAAAGTAGGGAAAAAAATGTAAACCTAAAAAAAGGAAATATCCAACATAATAAAATTCCTTCCCACCCTTCATAGTTTTGAAATGACCAAAACTTATAAAGATATAGCTGGTAAAGTAAGACAATCCAAAGCTATACATAAAGTTTTATTTGTTTGAACCACACAGTGAAAGACATGTAATGAGACCCCCCCCCCCCCCCCCTCCAAATTGGCTTTAAAAAAACACAACTAATTTTTATTTATGATTTTGTACTGATTTTGGTCCCCCAAAACAAGGCACATATGTCTCTGGGATTTTTTTTTTAAGTTAGGAGGAGAAGTGGCTGGAAATTATTTTTTTCCCGAATTTTCTTGGTCACCAAGGGGGGTGTTTATACTTATAGGCTAGCTTCACACACACCGTACTGCAATGTCTTTTCTGCTGCGGATCAGCAGCAGATCCACAGCTGATTTGATCTAAATAACTGAACACAGCATTAAATCTGCACTGTCAAATCTGCTGCAGATCTGGTGTGTGTGAAGGCACCCATAGGCTACGTTCACACTTGGTTTAACAGCATCCATTGCATAGCAATGGATGCTGTTAAACTGCCAGGCGCTGGGCTGCATTCAGCACGTTCCTGCAGCCAATAAAGCTGCAGGAACATTTGTTTTTTTAACATTGATTTGAGGGTACCATCGGCTGTGCCCACCAATCAATTAGCCATTCACTCTAATGTAATGTGCCGCTACTGCCCATTACATTGTGTGAACAGCTATTATTTCCAGACGTTGTTCACTGTACAGCATCCTGAAATAATAGGCAGGTACATCATTTTAACACCCGTTCTAAAGAACGTTAACAAAATGCTGTGTGAACACAGCGGGCGGCATTGCATTGATTTCAATGCAATTCCGCCCGTGCAGTAAAGAACGGATGCTGATTCCATTGCAATCAGAGTCCATTCTTTACTGAAATATTACATTGTGTGAACATAGCCATACAAACACATTATTTTAGCTCCTTAGTTTTGATGTCAGCCTAAAATATTTGTTTTTCAATTAAAGTGTACAGATTATGGCTATGTTCCCACAACATGTTTTCAGCTCTGTTTAAAATGACGTCCGTTAGTCCGTTAGTCCGTCCGTTAGCCTTTCCTTAGTGCAATGACTGGTGTGTGCACATTTCTTTAGTTTGGGATTACTAATTGGACTTTGGGTGTGTCTTAATTGAAAAGTCCATTGAATTTAATAGTAAAAACAGAGAAAGCACGGTGACTAAAGAAAAACTGTGTGTGAACAACTAATAAAAAACGTCCGCTGTTTTCAGAAGATGTCCGAAAATAATGATCATGTTCATTATTTTGACGTCCGCAGTAAAAACGTCTGTTATTCAATGCATTTTGTGCATTGGACGTCTGTCTTCCCATTGACTTCAATGCATTGCCATAGAAATCAGTTAAATGGCAAAAAAACGGACGTTTTTTTAAATAGTGAAATCGGGCGCCTTTTCTTTATTTTTGACGTTGTGTTAACATAGCCTAAGGCTGTGTTCCCACTACGGGATCATAGTGAGGAAATGTGGCCGCTGTTAATATTGATGGCCACAAATAATGATCATGATAATTATTTGCGTCTGTCAATATTACAAGATGCCTCCTATGATTCTGATGTGGAAACATGGCACACAGGTGACATTGTGGCTATGTTCACACAATGTAAAAATAAGGGCAAATAACAATTGTCTTTTGATAATGACAGCCTTAATAATGATCATTATTATTTATGTTATTAAAAGATGGCCCTATTTATCCATACTTTTACACATGTAAACATAGCCTAAGAGTGGCTTTACATACAGCTTTTGTGTGTTTTTCTGGCCACTAAAATACATCCAAAAAACCTGACAAAGATTATTTTGGTGTTTTTTCTTTCGTCTTTTGGCATGAATGGCTCCTTTTTGCTTTTGGCGTTTTTTGAGATGAACAGAAGAAATTCTATTGAACTCCATGGGGGAAAAAGGCCTCAATTTGCTGAAAAAAATGCCAAACTCTCACCTTGCTGCATTTTGCAAAAGCTGCACCAGAACCCAAAAAATGGCGCAGAGGAGAGTAAAACACCACAACACCACAAAAAAAATTATTAAATTCCATGGCTGTAGCGCACCAATTGGCTAAGAGTGACGTACAGACGCAGAGATCCCCAGAAGCAAGCCGTAGCGTGGACCAGGTACAGTATGCTGCAGCCAGGGGGGGTTAAGGACGCTGTCACTTGTATACTTGCAGCGAGTCAATCCTGCTGCGAGTATGTCTTCTCATTCAAAATAACTAACAAGGGATCCGCAGCGTATCCATTAGGTGTGAATCTGGCCTAAAGGTTGAAAAAAATTTGAAATGTTTCTGCTTGGTTTGCATTATTTACATGACAAGAAGGTGAACGTTTAGGTTTCTTATATTCACTGTAAGTTGGTGGCCTCATTACTATGACTCTCCAGCTGTTACAAAATTATAACTTCCAGCATACCAACTTTTTATATCCATTGTATGAGCCTGCTCTGGCGGATTCAGCAGTCCAATATGGTCGGCCATTCATTTAAATTCAAAGTTCATCACTGGAGCTACCCAAGTTTCCATAAAATACTCTTATAGCCAGGGCAGCTAATCTTTGAGAAAGGGTTGTTTCATGACTCAACCACTTCAAGATAGTAATTTTATTTTATTTGATAAGTGCAAACATATTCTGCAGCATTGTGCAGAGATTGACAACATTCACCTTGGTTCCATTCCTCAATGTGGTCAAAATGTAATTAGAAATTATTATCAGAATGTGTGGGAGCAAACCCAAATAAACACAAGGAGAACATACAAACTCTTTAAGATGTTGACGCCAGCATTGCAAGGGAGCAGTGTCAACCCCTGAACCATCATGCTGCCAGTCCTAATGGTACCCACACACTTTTAAGTTGGAAGAAATGGCCGAACAGTTTCGACCAACTGTCTTCGCATAGAGGTGTCGGGTCTGTTGGATTTTCATTGCCTGACCTTGTTTTTGTAGGAGAGATAAAGCGGCATCCGAATTTCTTGGTTGCACCTTACTCCTTCCTTCTCCTGAGAGGAAACAAAAATGCAGCTGAGGCAAACATTCATGTGTATGAGGAGGTCCGAAAGATAACTGGCGGATAAGTGAACATTTGGATAAAAGTTATTGAAAATGTATGGCTACTTTAAGATGGTTTAGCCTTTCAGCTAAAATAGGAAACCAAAAAAGAAAAACTAGGTCTTGTTCATATCAACTGTATAACAAAACAAGTGCAATTTCACATGGAAATCCACCAAATGACCATAAAATGGGTATTACCTTATCATAAAGTGATGCCATATAGCTGCAATATGCCAACTTTTTGTTGGTGCTACCACGTGACCTTTGAAACTCCCAAGATCCAGAGAAAGAATTGTTGCAGTGTTGCATCTCCCATTACTCACCAGCCACTAGCTATGTAGAAAACTGCAATAGGCCCCATATACTTTGGATAGGGATGCTCTTCAGTGCAGAGCAGGTGGTTGGCCATGCTGTTCAAGACTGTGAAGGGGTTGCATGGCTGAATTAGATGGATCAGTCACAGAGGTCAGACCAACTCTGATCATAGTGTGATGGCATGTTCCACCGATCGGTTATTACGGATGAGAAAATCCCTTCAGTAAATTACATATGTGACCCCATTATGGGTTACCTGACTGCCTTACCAGGCCATCAGCATTCCCAAAGACCACCCTTACTAGTAAATCCATGTGACTTGGTGACATCCGCCTCACATCTAAAGAAAAAGAGAACGTGCAGTATAACCCAGAATAGCTTTGTTAGGCTGGTAATTAAGACGGGAGTGACATTCCTTGGTCGCTTGGACAGGATGTGGCAAATTACTGTATTCTTTTTTTGCGAAAAGCTGTTCCTGCTCCGATTTGTCTGTTCTCCTGGGAACTCATCATCTTCACTAAAAGTCAGAATGGGATTTTGTACCCTCTACTCCTTATCTATCCGATCTGAGCAAACATTGTTTGTCAAAAAGTGCTAATTTTGAGCCGAATGGGAGAGAGCAAATCTATACTTTTTTTTTCCGCTAACCTCTCAGAAGCTGTAAAGATACCTGCAGCCCTTCTCGTGTGTCCAACTATTAAAGGGGTTATTTACCTAACAGAATGGTTTCCTTTGCATCGTCCCCTAAGCCCGTTCATCGCGTCCTTTGCATTGCATCCAAAGCCTGTTCATCATGCATGCTTCCAGAGTATATTGCACTTACATCCTATCCCTGCTAATAGCCACTTCCAACATCCATAATCCATCAATGTCAGGATGCTTCATGTTTTATTTCCCTCTTATTTATTCTCTTCACCTCTTCGGGCCTAAAAAACAAAAAATTACAATTACGTAAAACAAAGCATATATTCTATACTGATGTTTATTGCTTTAAAGTTTAAGCTCCAAAATGTGATTGCAGCCAATTTCAGGTGCTTAAAAAAAATAACCTATAAATTACATCTTGCCAATGCTGGTAGGAAGCTTGCCCCTCTTTTTCACTAAAAGTGTCAAGTCAAAATGAATGGTGGTCTATGCTTTGATTTATTTATTTTTTTTGCACAGCTTATTCTAATTGTGCATTTCCTAGAAGATAAAAATTCATCCTTACAATGCAATAATAAATTAAATGTCTCTAGCAACTAACAATAATATGTAAAGAAAATAATATGGGCATGTTAGTGAATTTCCTTGGCTTTCTTCTTGCCACTGTTATGAGCTAAGTAGCAAAGGTATGCTTAGTAATTAGCCATTACAGTACTGTCACGCAAGACTCCACAGTCGATACAGAGATAATTTGGGCTGTGCTGAATGACAGTGCTGTCCAGACTTTGGGGATAATCAAGGACACATCCAGCTGTACCAGACATCTGTCAGACCCATGAATCATTTCAACTAGCTCTGCAATAGCCAAGCAACTCAAGCAAAGATAAACAATCCCACAACTCACAATCACAGAGATAAATACTGTCTAGTACTGCAAAACGACTGACTGTTATCAAAGACGTATCTGCCAACGGCGGGAAGTATCATGAAATAAATAGCTAAGGTACGGCGGTTCTTTCTGCTGCTAAATCATTGGATTTTTAGTTATGAAACAAATGCGTCATTTGCCCGACCTTGACTTTATCTTGAAACGGTGGAGATGTGTATCGCCACGGGCAGTGTTGCATAGCTGTCAAATGTAAGGGTCGTATATTTAACAACAACATAATATAAGCACTGCGTATTTATTTCTATGCAAATATGAGACAAGGCCTTAACAAAAAGGTATAATCATTTCTACCTCCATCGTTCTGATGGAATCAATTTACCTAGGATTTCATTGTACTGAGCATTCTAACCAGCAGCCAACACTGTATTCTTGGGCTGGTCTCCCTGAGATCAGTGATCAGTTTTCCGTATTGGTCTACTAGACATTGCTCCGACCTAGCCAGAATCCTGCTCCACACTGATGAGGGGCAACATCCTGAAACAGTTGTCTGTGGATAGATTCCTGGCTTAGATATTTCCCTGGTCATATCTTCAGACTCGTAATTGAGTTGGATATTGACTGAAGGGGCCACTTAATATGATGGTTTTCGGTGGTTTCCGTACAGAAGCCACCACTTTTCTAGGCCCTTGTTTTGAGATTCGTAACTGAGGCTCTGTAGACCTTTTTGCATATTGATATTTCACATGGGGCAATGAACCTAGGATTTCTCTGTCTCTGTCGTTTTAACCAGCAGCAGAGAGTGTCTCCTTTGGCTGGTCTCCTTTGACTGGTCTCCCTAAGATCAGTGATCTGTTTGCTACCATTGTTCTCATGGTGCCTGATCCCCGCGCTCAGGAGGACCTGAACTCAGTATGGAAGAAAGGTGCAAATCGATGGCTAAGGCAAGACACCACTGCAACCAGTGATTGCATGAGAGGGTACTTACTTGTGTCAACAACAAGACCAGGAAGTGCTAATCAGTGGGATTGGGCAATGTCAGAAAAGAGGCGGTGGGGGATCAGGGAAGGTGACTATGTTTCTTCCTTGTATTTTTTCCCTGTCTGAGCATATTTACATTTACCTTTACCTTTAATAATGTTGTGCAGGATTGGAAAGAAATATGGCTGCTCACTTTCAAAAATGGTTGTTTATGTAATTGTAGCTCATACCCATTTACTTCAACAGAACTGATTAGCAATAACAAATATTACCTATACATGTGGTGCTGTCACAGGAAGAAAGTGTTGGTCCAACAATAAAAGGTTCAAGGTGACAACCCTTTTATTCTGCCACATACATATGCAGAGCATCTATGTCAGAAAATGTCAGAAGTTTTTACAAATGATAGTTACACTTTAACTTGTTTATTAATGCTATTGATGATGGAATTACCACTAATGTTTCTATCTTTGCAGATGACACCAAGCTTTGTAGTACAGTACAGTCTATGGAGGATGTGCAGATGTTACAGGATGACTTAGACACACTGAGTGTTTGGGCGTCCACTTGGCAAGTGAGGTTCAATGTGGATAAATGTAAAGTTATGCACCTGGGTACTAATAACCCGCATGCATCATATGCCCTGGGGGGAGTTACTCTGGGAGAGTCACTGATAGAGAAGGATCTGGGTGTACTTGTAGATAATAGACTACAGAACAGCACACAATGTCAGTCAGCTGCTTCTAAAGCCAGCAGGATATTGTCATGCATTTAAACAGGCATGGACTGACGGGACAGGTATATATTATTACCACTTTATAAAGCGTTGGTGCGGCCTCATCTGGAGTACGCTGTTCATAGAAAGGACGTCCTAGAGCTGAAAAAGGTGCAAAGGTGGCAACTAAACTAAGAAGGAGAATGGAGCATCTTAGTTATGAAGAAAGATTTTAAAAAACCAGGCAGAGTGGGCCGAAACCCACCCAATTCCTGGATAGAGCCCCCCATGCTTACCCCCTCTGCCGGACTCGTTCCAAATGCCAGTCCCATTGCTGGGAAATTGTTGCCGCTCCTCTGGGCTCTCCTTATGTAAATGAGCAGAGATGAAGTCCGATGCCCATAGAAAATCACTGCTTGCCATAGAAACGTAATAGCAAAATTGGTATATAGGAACCAGTCATGATACATCATTTGTCTTGGGAATAGTGTAAGCAAATTGGAAAAGCAATTGACCCTATATTTGATTATTACAGTAATAGATGTCTGTTATAGTTGGATTATATCATATGTGGATTATATCTTTTCCCCTTTCTTTTGCTATTCCAAACCACTCCTCTGTATACATGAATTATTGTTGACATCTATACATCAGATACCATGTTCATCTTTTTAGACAATAGGATTATCAAAGTATTATTTTCTATGATGACAGATGACTATGTAAAACTGCTCACTTTCTGCCTCCAAGTACTTATTTGCTAAAATGGAAATAAATTAATAAATGTCAATGAGAAATGTAACCTTTTCCCAAATTGCTCTGGATGCTGTCTTAATTTAATAGGTTACATGAGACTTGTTTTCCTCATCTATAATCCAAATAATTAGTCTTTCTGTCTGTAATGAGATTACTGTTATAGCTTAATAATTGTCTTAATAATTAGCCCTCTTTAGTATCAAGCATGAGTGAGACTGTCACTTCCCGCCCTCCAAAAGCCTGAAGGACAACGCTGAACAGTGATAAATGGAGCTTCAATGTTGTAGATACACTTACCGTAAACTGGTCAATGATCCATTTCACCACCACTCATCTGATATATGTTGCAAAACATCAGACTTTTCATTATACGAGAAAGAAGTATAAAGTTCCTCATGTCTCAGTGATGTCAAAAGTTCCTAGAGATTTTTTTTTTTATTCTTATGTGTAGGTAACAGGTGTATATTAAAAAAAGCATTCCTTTATTTGCCCATATAATACACACTTACTATCACTATTCCTGCAGTGTCATCAGTCTCATCCCAGCTCTGCTGAAGCCATACATTACATTACTGTATCTGTGTCACTTAAAGGACAAGTCTGGCAGATTATAAAATTTGGCAGCTGACAGGGGCAAGTACTAACTTACCTCTCCCCATGCCCCTGCGGGGCCCCCACCAGAAAGCATTTTCGTCACAACTCGGAGAGGGGTGGTGGGGGGGGCATGTCCTGTCTGATAGACTGGCCGCTCAGCCAATCAGTAACTGGAGCGGCACCCCACCTTAGTCACTGACTGACTGAGCTACCAGTCCATCAAGTGGGTCGTGACGTGTCAACTCTGGAGATCCCGGAGTCCCGCAGGGGTCCTGCGGCCAGTGCCACTGCTCACCGCTGTCATAAGGGGAGTTAAGATAGTACTTATAATCAGTTCCGCCCCTGCTGGCTGTCGAATTTAATAATCCGACAGACTTCTCCTTTAACTATTTAGCCACCATCTGCATTCCCTCCCTTTAAAATAATTCCCATAATGCATCAGCACAGCTTAACATGAGCAGCTAATGCCAGTACCATGTCTTCATCTCTACATATCATTAAATAAGCTTAGAAACTATAAGTATACAGTCAAGAATAGGTGATTGCATTAAGGGCACAGAAACACATGCATTTTCCGAAGGGTCACCATGAGATCACATGACCCAACTGAAGAAAAGGAATCCAGGAATTTTCTGATACAAAGAAACCAATAAATTAGGTAATACTAGCTAAACTATATACTGGCTGACTAGCTGCTTAATGAATAGTAAAAATAAATCTGAAAGAGCTTCATTAAGGGGTAAAGTATAACTGTCTAAACCTTAGCTGTGAGGACATAACTTTTTCACCGAGATCTAGACGAGGTCATATATTGCACATTAAACCTTTATTAACCACTATATACTCTACTAATGTATTTGTTTCTTTTACATTTCTATATATTTCAGGCATTGAATTTTATTTTAGCTTTTTAACATGTTCATTTTCGAGCCCTCTATTGCAGCGATCTATTACGTCTATTATATCTCTCCAGCATCCTTTTCGTATCTTAATTTCACTCCATTTCATTTTATGTTGTGATGGATCATTGGTTCTCAAAACAACATAATATTGATGCGCTGCCTTGTTTGCTGTTTTATAAACAATAGAGCATTTAATGGTTTGAAAAATGCTCACCTAAGACAAGAAGAGGGGAAAGAATACCGCCGTGTGTCCATTTAAGAGGATATAGATGAGCATTCAACGCCATTATTCACATTGCGGGATATTTTACAGAGTTGGTTTTCTGATGCCAAATGTGCACGTCTTTTTAAAGAGATATCACCTATGATTTTAAATTGGGGTATAAAGCTTGTCTAACTGCAGCCACCAGTATAAATTCACCTTGTACACACAAGATGTAGTATTTTATCACAGCTTTTATCTCTATATACACTGCACACACATTAAGCCAGTTGCAATAGCAGAATTATATTATTTACTCTGTTTTTATAATCCTATGATGGGCAATGTATTTCATAACCTGTCAGAAATGGCCACACTGCGCTATCCGGTGACATGTCACTGTAAGGTGATGGGTAGTAGATGGCAGTATGTGCCAAATGCAACTCTGACTGATGTTATGAAAGCACAAAAGAATAACATTGACAGCTTTTAGTATATTTTATATATGATATTAATTATTTTATATTATATTTATTATATATTTTTTTTGTTGTGCATTTGGTCAGCCTATGAAAGCTAAAGTATATGATATTAACACTTATTTTTCTAAGCAAAAAAGAAAGTTGTCTTAGTTTTATATCGAATATTAATCACCAATGTTTAAAGGGAACCAGCCATGTTGAACATGTAGTGTGGTACAGAGATGCTAAGAAGATTGCCATATAATGTTGTCGGAAAGGAAATAAATCACTGCACTTTATATGCTCAGGAGTCATGCTCAGGACAGTTATTTCAGTATCTATGTTCATACAAGGGAAAGCTGTCAATCACTAGTAGGACCACCCGCCCACTC
The DNA here is from genome assembly GCF_027789765.1 of Dendropsophus ebraccatus. NCBI lineage: Eukaryota > Metazoa > Chordata > Amphibia > Anura > Hylidae > Dendropsophus > Dendropsophus ebraccatus. The sequence goes on along the minus strand of NC_091462.1, from coordinate 35,894,497 downwards.
AATGCCAAAGCCCAGAATAAGAATGGATCCAATCAATAAGTTCCAAGTTATCCTGTTTGCCCCACAACACTATGGGGGAGATTTAAGAAAGGGTGTAAATATACACCTGGTGTAAACTGCCCACAGCAACCAATCACAGCTCAGCTTTCAGCTCTGGTAGAACAAAAGTGGAGCTGTGATTGGTTGCTGTGGGCAGTTTACACCAGGTGTATATTTACACCCTTTCATAAATCTCCCCCTATATGTCTTTGTGCCCAGTTACTCCAGCTATATACCATGATACTGTTAATGCAGATTTCACTAAAGACTTTCAGCAGCAGAAAATCTGCTGTATATCTGCCCTTTGTGACATAACCTAAAGATAATATTAAAGAGTTACAAAAAAAGCAGTTTCTTTTAGTCACTTCATCCAATGTAAATTGAATTATTGTGCTGTCCAGCTTTGGCTGTCCAGGTGCCGTATGCCAGGATATGCGGTGTTGTGGCGGCTGCGTGGGTGTAGGGTCACTTGGGCACCTGTCATGGTGGCCAGGAGTGGTGTTGTGATAATCTTCAGTGGAATAAAAGGTAATAATAAGACTTTTGCATGCAGGTGGAAGCCGGAGGTAATGATAATAGGCTTTGTGAAGTAAGAGCAGAGTGGAGTAGAGGAGCGCCTTGACGGCCCTGTCCAATGTAGTAGTGTACTCTGCCAGGATAGCGTAGTTGAGAAGAAAAGAAGAAGAAAAAGAAGATACTCGTACTTACATATAGATGCTTTTGTTCTGACCGCCTTATGGCCTATAGTGCCAGGTTACCTGTCCTGCTAGGGTATTACGAGGTCCCTGCGTTGGGTTGAACAGACTTTCTAAGACTTCCCAGAACAGCCATGTGTTACAGTAGGATACGTAGGCTTACACAGAACTTTGTCCTACTGGGATCAGTACCTAACTCCAGGTATACTGCCCTGTGTGTAGCTAAAGGTATCCCTGGCGTGGATAAGATTCTCCTCAGAGGATGTCACTCCCTACTAAAGCTTCTAGCAGTGCATGTTAGCGGGAGTTAACAGCAGGGAAAACGTGGCTTGCTCAAGTGTCTGTCTCTCTCCACCTCTACTGACTAGAAAGACCAAAAGAACAAACGACCCTCTCACCAGGAACTAGCTTCTTTTTATATAGGGGTCACCTAGTTAGTGTGTGATTGGTGTGGCTGTGTGTGTGGAAGAAATAGGGAATGTGATGAAGAGGAAAAGAGGCCTGCACCTGTGATAGGAGGAAAAAACAACATGTGACAACAACCGTTAACTCATGAAACCTTCAGCTGATCTCAGTTCAGTATACCTAAAAAATACAGCAGAGACACCTAGTGGGGAAAAACACACAACACACTTTCCTTCATCCCCGTCTGTGAGAACCCGAGTCAGTTACTTTGCCCAGGTACATAAGACTTAGTGGCACACCTGTGCTGGGAAACTACACAGACATGATGGAAATAGTAGTTTTAGAAAAACTGGAGGGCCTGAGTTTGACACCCCTGCTTTAAAGGTTCCTCCACAGTTATAAATTTGGTAGTCAATGGTCTAAGTATGGGTCAAAGCTTTGCTCACAATCAAATGTATAATGTTTAATGATAGCAATTGTATAATAATCACCAGTAATTATATAGTGGTTTATCAGGTATTTTTCTATTCCTTTAAATCATCCTCGATTTCATTCATTACTTATATTTTTGTCTATTATTGTGATATTGTGGAAATAGAGAAAGGTCTGCTATTTATAAGAAGCTTGGACTGTTACCGTGTCTTCTATACTGCAGACTACCGCCTGGCAAATAATCAGCAAAATCTGGAGAATACAAATGACTGGAAAGCAAATTATATTTCTGAAACAACCCTGGCAGCAGCCATCGCTATGCATGATTACAAAGGCAAGTAATGCAAATCATATACTGACCTCAATTCAAGCAGAACTGATTTCCAGTTTGGTTGTCTGACTCTGTTTATTCCAGCTACTTACATGAAAAGATTGCAACAACAATGCATGTTTTAGAAAGGTCCTGCCAAAATCCAGGTACTGATACATCACCCTCGGATCAGTCCTGAATGGTGTATGAACAGCTGTAGACATAACTCTCGGCTTTTATGCAAACAGTGAAGGGGGGAAAAAAAAGATGTTTAGCAAGGAAAAAATATAATGTAAATTTCATGGAGATGGGCACTTTGCTGCAGTTCATTCTAGAATTAAATGAAAATGTAGTTTGTGAAGCATTGCACAGTATGTTTCCATCCCCATTATACTTTATGATGAGCATTCTTGGGTAACATTATTGGATTCTTATATCTTGTATTATAGTGTGCTAGCATGTCGTTTTTTTTTTAAATATATCCCACTGTTATATTGAGTAATGTTGAACTAAGCTAAAATGGAAAAAAAAATATTTCGGCGTTCACGTTATTGTCCCGAGGAAATGAGAGGCTCCTAAGTAGGCGTCCTTGCTAATAGCGCCATGATATAACTCATTTCTATAGGCGCCTTTGCAATAGCCAGTTATTGTTACATATTGTTTGTTTCCATGTGACCTTTGTGCGACCATTGTACAAGAATAAAAAGATCAATGGGAAAGATTAAGCTATTGTTCTTCTTTCTCAATCATGCCACCATATAAATCATGGGCCTTGGGGTCAGTGTCAAACTGGCCCACCAGAGGACCGGAGGATCCTCCGGTGGACCCTTAGCTTAGAGCCTACACTAATACTGACCGGCATTTCTTTTCTCACTGGTTGTTCATTGGTGGATCAGGATCATTTCCTCTGGTGGGCCCCAGATACCCCAGTCCGACACTGTTTGAGGTATGGTTGGTAAATGTAGATGCCACTTGTTCCATGGTAGCAAAGATGCTCCATGTCAATGAGGGAGAGGTTCTCACCCTGCGAGCATTGAGGTAGAAATAAAGTATTCTTTGCTAATGGCATAGTTGCATTTTGTTAGCTTCTCTTTGTTCCAAGTATTATGTCATTAAAAAACTGCCTATAGTTTTTATACCTCTTTGTATTTACTACAGGCATTACACACTTAAAGTCCCCAACAAAGAACAGAGGCTTCCCCAGAAAGAACAGAGAATCGCTCGGCCATGCCGGCTGTGAATGAGGAGTCTGGGGGTCCAATGGTAGAAATAACTGATGGCTGAACGATTGTTCACTGTTAGTTATTAAAGGTGTATGGGGAAATTTATAAATTAAGTACCACCAAACACCCAACAGCAGGGGTCAGCAACCCACTAAACACTATCAAAAGCTTGATTGATGGTAGGTCCAGAGTTGATCGAGGTGTCAATGGCATTGGCAGGCATAATGCTTAAAGTGAGACTGTCAAACCAGGTGGGCTGGTGCTGATTCTGGCTTTGGGTGACAACACCAGACCCATCATCATCAGTGAGCCTGATTTCCAGTGGTAGACCAGGGTGGGATGAAAGGCAAAAATAGTAATATACTCCACCTCCATAACACTGTCCAGCAGTCATAAAAGGACAATTTTGACTAAAGACATGGATTTCATTATAAAAACACAATGGTGCTGGAACCGGCAAATGTCTGTGGGAATGGGGGTGAGAGTATCACTTTAACTTTATTCTTATCCTCACAGAGATGTGATATGATGACATTGGTCCATCCATCCATGTACTTATTAAAATGCAGGGAGATTTTTTGGGTGGATTCCCGTTTGACGTTCTGGAGCCAACAAAGTACCCATGATATGAGGAAAAGTCCACAGGAGAAGAGAGCTTTGTGGATGAAGTGCGCAACAACAATGTATAGAACAGAATAAAATCCAGCCACGTGACATGGTGTGATTATGGAACATCATAATGATGACTCTTCCCAGTAAAGACATAAAGACATGGATAGGAAAGAAGTCTGTTAATTAAAGAATAAAAAAATAATGAAATGTCCTTTAAAAGAGCAATTAATGGTAAATACTCAACTGACATCAATTAAGCTGATATTAGACCATTTACAAGACATAATTTATTTAATATATTGCCATCTCTAAACATCAGGGACAATGTATTATGAAGGAACTGACACAATTCTTCTGGGTTTTTTTTACACTCTAATGTAAGTTAAAGGACAACTCCGGCGTTTCATACTTTTTGCTTAATTAACACACATTACAAAGTTATATAACTTTGCAATGTATGTTAATAAGCTATCTGGTCCCATTCACCCCCACCCCCACCGAAAGTGAAAGAAAGCATACATACCTAATAATGGTTGACTACGTCCTCCTGCCATTTTGTGTTGATGTCACCAGAGCAGGAAGGGGGGGGGGGGGGGGGCTGATCTTCTTCCTCTTCTGCGTCTTCCACTGAAGAGAATGGCAGAGAAAAGGCTACTAAAGGGGCCGAAACTTCCTCTGGTGAACTGTACCTCAGGTGACCGTTACACTTCTGCCAGGGGCTGAATTTCAGGCGCTACAAGTTAAAGGGGCACATAGTGACACTATCCCCCAGAAGCCTACATGGAATAGAGTTGGTAAGGGTCTGATGCCCGGGACAGCAGACATCAGCGAGACCCAAGAGGCAGAGAAGGAGGTACAGTAATACCGGTAGGATACAAGGGCGGGCAAGACGGGTGAAAAAGGTGTGTTTTTCTGGGCACATCGCCACTCTAGTGTATCTCTTTTTCCATACCTCCGGCGTATAAGACAACCCCTGACTTATGAGAAGATTTCCCTGGATTTAAAAGTAGTCTTATACACAGGAAAATATTGTTATTTTATTTAATCGATTTTTGTTGTTGTTGTTCCAGCACATTCCAACAGCCATAACTTTTTCTATTTTTTTACTTGTTTTTAACTCTCAAGTAAGGTTTCATTATACTAGTATTATTATTATTATTATTATTATTAGGTAATTTACAACCACAATGTCGGTGATTATACTGCATGGGCAGCACAATTGTGTCCATGTATGATGAGAGGGTTCTGGGCATTAAAGTACAGATGCAGGAAGGAACTAAGGAGATGTGTAACTCGACAGTCTGTAAATATACCACAAACTGGAAAGAGATACTGTATTCACTTAGTTTCCACTTCTACTTTCGAATTTAATCTGCATTATTGTGCTGTATTATGTTTGTATTAAAAACAATATAATAATCAGTTATGATTCCTCTTCCATATTAATATTCATAAAAGCAAATACAGTAATTACAACCAAATATATGATGATAAACAACGGGGCTGAAACCGCTCTAATTATTTTCTGTGTAGGAAATAAGAAATGCATATCATTGGCAAATTGATTTTATACGAGTTGTCTGTATATTATTAATCACATGGGCACTTTACATTATTGTAATAGTAATCACCTCTGTCTTTCGTGTCATATATTTCAACATTACCGGCTTTCCCTATTATGAGACTATTGTGTTCTACCTGTATGGTTCAATATCATAGAGGGTAAGCTTTACAATGGTTCTTATATGTACCCTGTGGGACCAAAGAGATAATGTTTCTCCTTGAGGAGAGCATCAGCAAAATGTATGGAGACCTATAGCTAAATTTACCCAAAGAGGTGGAATCTGAGAGCTCCTCGCATATCCTTCTTCATAGTCTAGATGCTACTCAGGTGCTTCTACACCCAACTCAGTAAACCATTTGCTTGCCATTTTGTCACTAAAATTAAAGGGGCTGTCTGCATTGGTCAAGTTCTTCTTACTAGAATAGTCCTTGGATAATGAGCTGATTGCAATTTCCATGAAATTCATGTACTGATTTATGGCAGTGCCATGTCAAAAGCCACATGCTTAGACATACTAAGGATAGGCCATCAATGCCATAGGGGGTCTAAACCCCAGACCCTAACCATGGAGCTAAGTTGCAGTACTGGTCATAGCTTCAAGTATGGGCAAGTCACAGTGCCATGATAAACACTGAAGGGGCCATGACACTCCACTTCTTTCCTATGATCTCATAAGGTCCCAACTGTTAGACAGCTACCAATAAGCTAGGAAAAGATTCTAGGTATTAGCATGATCCAAGACCTTCAATTGTAGGGTGGTGCCCATCTTGGTGGTGGGTATAGTCCAAATTCTCCACAGCTGAATAATCCAATCCTCATCCCTCACAGAATGGATGTAATCAGGATTATTCCAGAGATGGCCTTTAGGCTGAAACATTGCTGGTATATTTTAAGGAGACCTTTCAGAAGCTTTTTGCTGACTAAAGTAAAAACAATCAGAAGATATAACTCTTATTTCAATCTGTCATTCCAGCGCTGAGATAAAAGCTATAAAATTCTTATGCAAATTGGAAGATACAGCCTAGGAAAAGCTTATGTCTTTATTACAGAGGTCAAAGGGGTCAGCTACATCAAAACTGTCAGATCCAACCTTCCACAACAGGACGACTTCCTGACCTCAAGAAAAGTAAGATCACATTAGATTTGACTCATTGTTCTTCTAAGGAAAGGAGACTTGGTTCTTCTTGTACATTTATAGACTCAGAATAACTAAAGGGAATTTCCCGAATTTAGATGTGGCTCAAAGGTTGCAGCTATTCATGTTCACCCTGGTCTTTTCAGCTTACCAATGTGAATGGATATGAACTGTTCTTCTAGGTAAATCATCTCCATTACCTTTGCCTAGATCTTCTTCTTCTCATCCAGTTGTGTTTGATTTTCCTTATCTTCATCCGCACAACCCATATAATGATTTGACTTCAGAGCAGCTTGTTTATTGGACACTCATGTTCTCAGAGATGCCTGTAGGTGGTAGCTCTAGTTGTCTCTCATCTGTATTGACAAGTGCCTGAACTTGCTGTAGTTGTGCCAGAACCAGCTCCATAGTGGTGATTGGTAGCTTTAGGATGTCTTCTTTGAAGAAGGTACTCTAGATGGTGTTCAACAAACCAAAGATGTCTTCTCCTTCTACAAAGCCAACTCGCATCCCCTGCTGTGTTGTGTTCTATGCTCCAGGGACCAGGCTGCCACCATGTTGCTGCTTGGCCTTGCCACTACATCTGCAAAATGGTGAATTTTCCAGGACCAAGACCAAGAAAATACCATACAGCAAAGCCCAACCAATATGTGGGGGTGGAAAACCCATAATCCTTTAGACTCTGCACCCACAGCCAACACAAAACCAGCTGAGAGCTAAGGGCCCATTATTCAAGACACAAGAAGAAAAAAAAGTCCATCATAGTTTAAGTCCTAGTAAAAACCCCTTTAATACCTGCAGTTACTGTCTGGAAGGATTGTTCATTTATCGTTTACAATGTCTTCAATTTCTTTATTATATAGATTTTTTTTTTTTCATTATTCTTATATACATGTATGCAGACACACACAAGAGTCTTGGGGTAACAATAAACTTGCTATGAATATTTTATTCCGATCCTTTGTTAAACTTGTCTTGCAGAACTATAATTGGGTATAAGAAAATGTACACTGAACGCAGACCCCAACATAATATTAATGCATGATTATTATGTACAGTCTTTTAGCTGTGAACAGTCTGCTACTGGTTTCCTTAATTAAGGATACAAAGGGCTTCTTTATCTTTGCATATTCCCTTGCTAGGACATTGATACTCATTATTTCCGAAGTCCAAGCGGTAAGGCTGTGTCAAGAATACATTCATCACTAGACGGGCACTTATAGTCAGCACAATTTTCACTGGTGTCAGCGAATTTAGCAATTTGCAATTTCTATATGTTTGACGTGTTTTTTTTTGCATTGGAGATCATATCCAGAGATCATGATCATGGGAAGGATTCTTAGGTTAGAGTGATGTAATGGAAGTAATTAGGTGTCTGAGATAAGCAGTTCCTTAGAAAAGAAGAAAATGTGCAACGGTAATCTGCTGCGACACCTAACATAAGCAAGCATTACAGCTATTATCTGGAATTGTAACATCCAGAAATGACCTCGCATTGGGCTCTATTTATTCCCTCTTCATAGGTCTTCCAATATAGGGGTGGTCGGGTCCACATTAGGCATAAATAGCATGGCAACCCATGGGTGCACCATTGGGGTTTGACAGCCAGTGGTGGTGGTGGTATTGTAACATCCAGAAATGACCTCGCATTGGGCTCTATTTATTCCCTCTTCATAGGTCTTCCAGTATAGGGGTGGTCGGGTCCACATTAGGCATAAATAGCATGGCACCCCATGGGTGCACCATTGGGGTTTGACAGCCAGTGGTGGTGGTGGTATCATTGGTAGTGTTTTTCTGGTATGGCCTGGGACTACTGATCATCTTTGAACGGTGAAAGCTACAGAGACCTGATCTTCATCCACATTTTCTTGAGGTCCTCCCTGACCACAGTCCCATTGTTCAACAGGTTTATGCGCTCTGGATCACTGGGGAATGGTTAGAAGAACACAATAGAGAATTTTCCACACTGTCTTGGCCCCCAAACTCACCAGATTTTAATCCCATTGAAACAATGATGTCCTCATGTGATTGCTCAGATCATGAATGGGGAATCTATGGATTTTGCAATAGCTGGGGGGGCCACAGGTTTCCCAACCCTGGCTTAGATGGTGTCCAGATGTGTTTTCTTAGATGGTGTTCTGATGTGGCTGTTTAGATGGTCTCATGGATGTGATTGCTTAGATGGTGTCCTGATGGGATTGCTTAGATCCGTGCTTCACAATTCCAGTCCTCATAGCCCATCAACAGGTCATGTTTTGAGGATTTCCTTAGTATTTCACAGGTGATATAATTACTGTATACTCTGCATCAGGTATTATCACAGGTGTTCTTTGTGTGTGATATCCTCAAAACATGACCTGTTGGTGGGCCATGAGGACTTGCATTGAGGAGCACTGACTTAGATGGTGTCCCGATGTGCTTGCTTAGATGGTGTAATGATGTGGCTGCTCAGATGGTGTCCTGATATGAACATTCTGGTGATATCACAAAACAGAACAACCATACTTGCCTCATGTGTGGCCTGGTGTGCTATAAATATACCAGGAGTGTTTTCTTAGTTCTACTTTAGCCTTCAACTCTTTATCAAAACATCTGGCCTCCACCTGGTAGAACTTATAAAACTGCTTATTGTATTGTGTGCACCTGCAGTTATATTTCTTTTCCACTCCTAATTAGAACTTTCATCACTCAACTCAAAGCAATAAATTAGATAACATGATCCCTGCTCCTGTTCCCTGGTAATACATTGCCGCCTGTTATATGACATGTAGTCATATGATCACAATTCTGGTCTTAGAGCCCTATTACACGGAGCAATAATCGCCTGAATTAGGCCAATTTGGCCGATTATCGCTCTGAGACAATGATTAGCCACTGAAACAAGCATTGGCTGATTGTTTCTTTAGGTCCAGACCTTAAATTGTCGGGCGCACAAAAATAAAGTATTTACTCACCTTACCATGTTCCCCGGTGCCCTCAGTCCTTCCCCGGTCTCTGCAGCTCCTGTCTCCTTCTGGTCCAGTCTTTACACAGACAGGCCAGTCAGCCACTCACAGGCTGAGACAGGTCCGCAGCCAGTGATTGGCTGAGCAGCAGAGACAGGAACAGAAGGAGACAGGAGCTGCAGCTGCAGAAACCAGGGAAGGCCCAGAGGACACCAGGGAATGTGGTGAGATAAGTAAAGGCTTTGTTATTTTACACTAAAGGCAAGGGCTGCACGGACATCGCTAAGAATGTCCGTGCAGCCCTTTGCTGCCCGATAGTCGGCCTGTGTAATTGCACAGTAAACAAGCGCCAATATAGCGGACCGGCGCTTGTTTACACTTTATGATCAGGCCATGTAATAGGGAACTTACTCTATACTGGACCAAAAATTATGATTTATGATTATTATCCTTTATACCTCAAAAGACAAAATGAAGGAATACAATCTACATAGTACACTAAATTATTATTACCCACATTTTGCCAGTGGAAACCTTTTGGCAAGGCCCTGTGCACATTACTAATTTATTTTAAAATAAAAGAGAAGAGATGGACACCACTTGTATAACTAGGAGATACTATAGTATACAAAGTATACAAAACCAGCAAGTGCACTCGAACAGATCTTTGCGGATGCCAAAAAAAAAAAATAATAATAATAATCACGTCACATGATTGCCCTACAAGACATTAAAAACACTTTAAGGCTGGGTTCACACTACGTATATTTCAGTCAGTATTGTGGTCCTCATATTGCAACCAAAACCAGGAGTGGATTAAAAACACAGAAATGATCTGTTCACACAATGGTGAAATTGAGTGGATGGCCGCCATATAACAGTAAATAACGGCCATTATTTCAATACAACAGCCGTTGTTTTAAGATAACAGCAAATATTTGCCATTAAATGACGGCCATCCACTCAATTACAACATTATGTGAACAGATCCTTTCTGTGTTTTCAATCCACTCCTGGTTTTGATTGCAATATGAGGACCACAATACTGACTGAAATATACGTAGTGTGAACCCAGCCTAATCCTGGACTGGGTTCACATATGACTGGTGAACTGTCCAAAGCAGGTGAGGTTTTCTATTGGGAATTTGCTACTGCTCTGGACAGTTCCTGACATGGACAGAGGTAGCAGCAGAGAGCACTGTGTCAGCGGGAGAAAATATACCACTTCCTGCCCCTTTAACAAACCCTAACCCCTGTAGACGAGCAACAATGAAGAGAGTAGCAGCAAGCTAGCTGGGACACTTGGAAAGTGGTAATCGCTAAAAAGAACGTTTCCGCAAAGTGGGAAGTAATCGACTTTAATATGCAGGTGCCAAATAATCGGCCGTGTAACCTATTTGCCAGATCATAAAGATTTTGATTCTACATGTGTATAACCGGTGCCTTATGACGTCCCTCGGCGCGTAGATGAGAAGAGATTCAATGAAAGTCAGCTACGTAGATTAGAAGAGCTGCGGGAAACAAACTAACCCAACTGCTAAATGCTTTTTAGTGTTTTTTATTCCACATAACTTTCTGGTATTATAGAGTTTAGAAGAACTACATGATAAAACCTGACCGAAATATTAAATTAGGCAAAAAATAGAATTTGCTGCACAACCCGGAGTATGAAAAGCAAAGAGACTCTTTATTTGTTGGCCTTTTATAAAACCGTTATTACGGTATTTGTGGCCTTACATTTAGCAATAATAAGTGTGCCGAGTGCTATTTATGCAGGAAGTTCTCCTTTCGAACATCTCCGTTACAACTTTAACACAGCAAAGTGCACGTTATTTGCTGTTTCAATTACTTGGCCCAATATTATTGCAATTTACATTTTAATTGGTTTCCCGACACGCATATAATTTATTGGGAGTACAACATAAATGTTACTGATTTAAAACAATAATTGGTCATTCTGCGTTTAATTTTCTTCTCAACTCCTCATAGGGTAGCATTGTTTTAATTGAGACTACGGGTTTATTGAGTACGGCCCATACTTATCACTAGAGGCACCAGTGTGCGCAGTAATGTCAGAGTGATTTATCTATCCATAAATATCCAAAATTACCACCTGAAATGAATTACCTGAATTACCTTCCACTTGAACTCGGGGAAAGTCATGCATACTGGATACCTTTCAGCATTAGGGACTGCACACAGGATCATTAACTAACAACCACATATGCCCATCCGTATCAGTGAATTATCACTGCTTATCATCATCACTTAGTGCATAAGCTGCAAAAGCTCTGTATTAATAAGAGTCAACGGAGATGTTAAACACGGTAATGTGACCATGACAATAGAGGATTTGGTTGCAATCTTTGAGGCAAACAATGATGTAACCAATTATAAAGTCAATTGGTATTTTACAAGAATGATGTAATTTCAGAATTGCAGCTTTGCGCTAGGGTTAGGTTAACGCACTGTTTTGGCTATTATTTTCAAATGTCCCAATTTTTTATAAAAGAAACTGCTGAAAAAAAATCTGCTGTTTTCTGCATAAACATTAGCAGTTTTTTCTTAATTAGTAACAAAAAAAACAGTCGATATTTTGCATATTTCTTAAAGTGTCACTGTTGTTTGAATTTTTATTTTTTTGCAGAAATCAATAGTACGGGCAATTTTGAGAAACTTTGTAAGTGGGTTTATTAGCCGGAAAATGCATTTTTAGGCTATGTTCACACTGCGTACGATTCCGGCCGCATTTCGTACGCCGCCATACATGTGCAGCTGAAACTTCGAGCGTGGGAAAAATCGACATGTGGCCGGATGCGTACGAACCGCGAACATACGCCCGTAGTACAGTTATGCTTCCCTAGCTTGTTTCGAAGCGATCTGAAACAGGTCATTTACTTGGAAATCTTCGCCCAGCCCAATAAAACTCACAGAACCTCTTGGATCGAGAAATCAAGTTCAATTTGGCTGAAATAAGTACTTTGTACGGGACCGCATGGAAATATACGGCCTTGAGTTGGAACATTTCCGTCCTCAAACAATGGTCTTGTTAATTTTTCACGGCGCCGTATACGATCCGGTCGAAAGTTCGTATGTAGTGTGCACTGTTCGGGCGTATATCGTATACTTTCAAGCGAACGCAACCTCAAAACTATGTGCGTATATTCGCGGTTCGCTCTACGGCCGGAAAGATACGTAGTGTGAACATAGCCTTATCATGAAAAAAGAAGTTTGAAGCTCTCCCCCCTGTCTCTTTATGGTTGTCTATGGAGAGGGAAGGGGTGGAGGGAGATGCGGCACCAAAACAGGACAATAAAGAGTTAATTTAGAGCTACATCACCGGGCTAGCTACTCTGAAGTCAGCACTGACCTCTCTGACCTCTGAATACGGCTTTCACACAGCTCCCACTGTGTAATCCTTTGTTCTCTGCTCTCTGCTGGCGACTAATCTCCCTTCTCCCCCCTCCCCTCTCCATAGATTACACAGGGCTCAACTGATGTAAACTAGTCGAGATTTCCTGATAATGAGCAGTGAATGAGAGAGAGGGGGGCTGGGGAAAGTCTTTTTGAATGCAGATAATGGAATATTTGCCTAATAAACCAAATTACAAAGTTTCTTAAAATCACCTGTACTATTGATTTCAGATACATGTGCTGTGGAAAACTGATAAATCTTTAAAAGTTATAGAAACAACTAAGCTTTCTTTAGTCTATTATCACATTTTGGTCAAAGATCTTATATTATTCTGTGCAATCTATACAATACAGGAGACACCTAGAACCTGTGTGAACATTAAGGCTATGTTCACACAATGTATTGACAACCACCACAGTCATAGTAACATAGTAATATGCACAAGCCAAAAAGACAGAAATGGCTGCACATAGCACCCATGACACAAAATCTTGTTCAGCTACATTTAAAAACCAACATCAGAAGTTAGTATATAATTTGATCAAACCATATTGCCTCATGTACCACGTGCAGGTCTCTGATACACATGAGTCCCTAACCAAAAAAACATCACTGTGCCGGTTAGTGAACACAAACCCCGCAAAGCGTGTGCAAGCAGAGAAGGGGGGCCATGGAATGGCCCTGCAACCCCAATGTCACAGGACCAAACCCCTAAGGGGCCCCCCTGAACCCCGCCGGCACCACTGGTGGAAAGAGTGGACGCCAAGCGACACTAATGTGAATAAGCTCTTACCTCTCTCCATGCTCCTGCAGGTAGAATGGGAGAACAGTATGAGGTGCCGGCTGGGTTTGGTGGGGTATTTGGGGTTCGGTCCTGTGACATTGGGGTTGCAGGGCCATTCCATGGCTTCCCTTCCCTGCATGTGCACGCTTTGCGGGTTGGCAGTCACTGACCGACACAGTGTGGAGTTAGCATAGGGACCTGTGTGAACCAGGGGACCTGCACGTGGTACACGGGGCACTATGGTTTGATCAAATTATATACCGACACCCTGGCATTGGTTTTTAAAATAGGCCTAGTGGCATTAGTATCAGCCATAGGTGGGATGTGCAGCTGCTCCCCTCTCTCCATGTTGTATTTTATAGTTCTCCCTTTTCTGAGCAGCTGGCACTCCCCTTCATAAAACCCACATGACCCAAATTGGCAGGATATGCCTGTGCTCACATGTCAGTGCCTTATATCTTTCCCATTCTGTCTTCAGCAGTGTGGTGAGTGCAATACCATATTCATACTTGTGTTGTTTGGGGGCAGCCTTCCCCGCCGGTGGTACTGGCTGGGTTTTGGTGGGGTATTTTGGGTTTGGTCCTGTGACATTGGGGTTGCAGGGCCATTCCCTGGCCTCCCTTCCCTCCCCTCCCTTCACTGACCGACACAGTGTAGAGTTAGCGTAGGGACCCGTGTGAACCAGGGGACCTGCACATGGTACACTGGGCAATATGGTTTGATCAAATTATATACCGACATCCTGGCGTTGGTTTTTAAAATAGGCCTAAAGGCATTAGTATCAGCCATAGGTGGGATGTGCAGCCGCTCCTCTCTTTCCATGTTGTATTTTATAGTAACATAGTTAAAAAAAGTTAAAAGAAGACAAGAGTCCATCATGTTCAACCTACTGTGTTTATTCAGAGAAATTTGTTCCCGAGTCCAATGGCAACCAGACTGTCTTGCACGTTCATCCAGCCAATACTGCAGTATTGGCCAGATGAACATTATTTTATTTCTATTTGGATTGCAGGCACCTTTGGGTGGGCCCACAATCCAATTTGGCTTTGCACACAATATAAAGTACGTCCGTCAGCCGTACTTTACATTGTGTGTACAGCTATACACTACAGATATACACATGGTTGCATTAAAATCAGTGCAAATGTATTGATTTCATTACCAGCGGCTGTTGTTTTCTGTGAAAAGAACAGCTGTTGTTAACTTAATTAATACATTGTGTGAACATAGCCTAGTGCTGGTACTATTCATATACTTCATAAATACTGTCATTTGAACTATAGTATGAGCAATAATCGGTGGCTGCCACAATTGTAAGGGGAGATTTTTATGTCCCATAGAGTCATTCATTGATTGGCTAAAGTATAATTGAGCAGGAGTTATTGGGGTGGCTGGTGTACAATCAGCACTGTCTAGCAGTAGGGACAGTATATGACCCATATAACTTTGTTTTTCTTATTGGGGTTCATGAGCTCAACCATGATCATACCACAGATTTGATAGTTTATTCACAAAATGTCAAAGTAACAATTTCCATAAAATCCATATTCCTAATGATGTCACTGTTACCATACCCACAGCGCAGAGGCTTGCAAGTTTTATATAGAGGCGCAATGCCAACAGTATGGTTCCGATCGTTTATAGTACAAATATTATAACCTGTGCTTAAAACATAACTAATAAAATACTTAGAAAAAACTAAAATAATATTGTAAGTATGGCTATCACAGTAGAAACAGATCTAGGTATACTGGTTAATGCCTAAAAATATTATAATATAATACTTTCTATGTTTACAATAAATACAATAATATTATCGAAGTAATTAAAGTAAACAAAAAAATAAGTTAATGTGTGATATTATAAACATTCATCTGATCTTTACTGAAACCTAGTCAATGAAAGTGAATATGTGATGCCTCTCAGTAAAGAAACTAATCTAAGCATTCAAGTATACCATTCACGAAGGTGATAAGGTTTCATTGCTAATGTTTCCCTTCTTTCCAAAACTTTCATCCACTTCAAACAGCCGTCATTGGTTGATAGCCTGAGCAAGGTTTTATGAAATGTTACAAATACTATTAGCACATAAACACCTTATTAACCTGCTGACCTTTCAGGGGGAGAAGAGAAACACCTCAGCCGACTGCTCCACTTCTATTCACATAACAAGTGGTCACAATTCAACTGTCAATCAAAAGGTTGCAAAGAGTCCAACATGAAAGGCAGAAAAAAAAAAACAGAGTTATTTACAGGAATAATGCAGAAGGCACTGTCATAGACGTCTTACCTCCAATAAGTATGACTAGAAAGGATCATTAATAATCAGGTGATACAGCAGGTCAGGTAAACTAATAAGTGTTTATTTGCAATTCATTGAATATGTTTTGTTAAGCCATTTACTATATATTGACCATATTTACTCACATGTGAGATACAAAGAAAATGGATCAGGAATAAAATGTATATGTTGGAAATGTGTCACTTCCATGGCATGTTTCCTGATATATACATGTATACCATGCAGGTGAATTTTAAAGACATTCAACAAAGTTGAAGAATTGTAACAGGAGTGTTACTCCAGATGGTGGAATTCTTTGTCTCAGATGGCGGCTAAAACATGCTTTGTATGCTTGTCTTCTCACTTTGTTTGCATATCATACTGTTCTGCCCTGCTTTAAGTCCTGGGGGTATTTGAGTATTAAAAGCCTCAGTTTGGACCCAGGAAAGGAAGCTTCTATACGTAAAGTTTAGTCTTTCTATCTAGAGGCCAGCCAGCATTATTAGAGAGGGACTGTGTATGCTGTCGTACAGAGTCCCTATACATATGTGTATATATAACAGCAATAGGTAATTTCATGACACTGTAGCTGATCCAAACTATCTGACCAACAATTGTTATTTGTATATCTATGATAATATAATCATCAAACATTAGTGAGTGAGGATGAGATGCAATACCCGATACAAGACATAGACATAAGTGGCTTCTCTTCTTTCTCCCTCTCTTTTTTTCTTCTTCTCCCTCTTTCTCTTCTCCTTCTTCCTGCACCTCTTCCTATTGTTCTTCTCCCTCTTCCTCTTCTTTCTCGTCTCTTTCTTCTTCTTTCTCCTATGCCTCTTCTTCTCTTTCTCTTCTTCCTCCTCTTTTTCTTCTTTTTCTTCCTCTTCCTCCTATTCTTCTTCTTCCGCCTCTTCCTATTCTTCTTCCTCCTCTTCCTCTTCTTTCTCTTCTCCCCCTCTTCTTCTTTTAATTCTTCTTCCCTTTTTTTCTTCTTTTATATTACATAAAATTATTAATAATGTTCTATTATATTATGCTTTTTTCTAACACTTCTACTTTACTCAAAGATCTGAATGAATGGAATATTTACTGAAGTTAGCCAGAGCTGCACATCTAAGATACAGCATCACCTGCCCTTTGCTTACCTTAAACATTAAAGTAGTGACTAATGCGCTCAGTGAATATGCAGTAGTAGCAGTATACAGACATTTTCCTGCGTCTGCCCCCCATGTGATGAATGCTACATAACCCAGCATATATAATATTTTGGATGTGTGCATGTCAATCCAAATAAATTATAACAGACCTAACAAGGCAAAGGTGTAGACGTTCCTTTTACTGGGTGTTCTATTACAGACCCAGCTCTTAGTACGAGCGGATCATTTTTTATTTTAGTAGCCTAGTGCAGTCAGAATAATGAACGTTGCTATATGACTGGATGGTATATATATATATATATATATATATATATATATATATATATATATATATCATATTGCCACCAGTATATTATATGCTGGCATTTTTAACATAATTACAAAACCATATTGTTCCTATATTGTTTTTCATTGTATTGCATGCCCAAATCTAAATTTTGTTGTATTTGTTGTTGACCAATTTTTTTAAAAATTTTTACCTTACAGTATTCTAACTTTGTAACATGGAGTTTGAGTGATGTGTTTTGATTTTAAAGAAATGATCACAGAGAGTAATGGAGCAGACATTTTTACTTTTCTTACTGACTTAAAGCGACTCTGTACCCACAATCTGACCCCCCCAAACCACTTGAACCTTAAGATAGCTGCTTTTAATCCAAGATCTGTCCTGGGGTCCGTTCGGCAGGTGATGCAGTTATTGTCCTAAAAAACGACTTTTAAATTTGCAGCCCTGTGCCAAACTCCCATGGCCTAGATTGTGTATGCATTAGGCTGGCACAACATCTCTATCCCTCCTCCCCACCCTCCTCATCATTAGGAATGATCCAGGCAGATTGCCTACTATTCGTCAGCTGTGTCAGTTTGGCACATGGGCTGGATCGTTAAGACACCTGTGCAAATGTTCAGCATGGAACAAATGTTCCAGTGGCATTCCTAATGAAGAGGGTGGGGAGGAGAGACGGAAGGGTGGTGCAAAGTTAGGGCACAGATTCTGTAAGCCACGGCTGTTTGACACAGGGCTGCCAGTTTAAAAGTTGTTCTTAGGACAATAACTGCATCACCTGCCGAACGGACCCCAGGACAGATCTTGGATTAAAAGCAGCTATCCGAAGGTACAAGTGGTTTGGGGGGGACAGATTGTGGGTACAGAGTTGCTTTAAAGTGGTTGTCCAGGAAAAAATTATACTTTGCCAGGCTGCCAGGGCTGTGCGGGACATGTCAGTAATGTATACTTACCATTCCCATTCCCCTGCCACTGCCAGATCTGCACTGCACTCTGCCTCGCTTCCTGTGTTATCATTACATTCCAATGATTTCCCACTTCCACCGGAAATGGCCACTCAGCATAGACTCTATACTGAGCGATCATTTCCAGTGGGAGCAGAACGTCATCGGATGTTATTAAAACACAGGCAGCAGTGCAGAGTGAGTGGCTGGGATACATCAGCGGCAGGGGAATGGGAACAGGCAAGTATACATTACTGACATGTCCCCCAAAGCCCCGGGAGCCTTGTCAGGTATATGTTTCCTGGACAACCTCTTTAACAAAGGCATTGCTTATGGTTGTAGGCACAAAAAAGGCCACAGTAAACAAAATAGGTAAAGCCTAATCTAGTTTGCACTATACACCTGAACATAACTAGAACATACATTGAATAGTCTTAAGGATACAACAGCTCTAGCCCTCTGATAGCAGATCACTGATAGCTACAGGAACCTCAGGTCAATGGTTTCTTCACACAGGTGGCAGCAGAGAGCACTGTGTCAGACTAAAAAGTATACACCACTTCCTGCTGAACACACAGCAGCTGGTAAGTACTGGAATACTTGAGATTTTTATATATATTGGTATATATTGGTTTTGCTGTACCCCCTTTAGGAGCACTACTTTAAATGATCCATTTACAAAGATTCTAGGGCATTCAAGCCACAATATATATATATATATATATATATATATATATATATATATCCCACACACAACGCAACCACAAGACAGCATCATCATAATACTAACAGATAAACTTCCACACTGACTTTTACACTCTACTCATAAAGTCCTTTTCTCACCCCACAAACCACTGTCCTCACAGTTGTCATCTGTGCCTTGACCTCTCATTTCCTTACAAGTGACATGTCTTTCTGCGGCTGCAGCATTCTTTTTAGACTTCTGGGATATTCACCTTTACTCACCCTTTAAGAACTACTCCATTCCTCCAGCCCAGTTGTTTCCCTTTTCTCAGAACAGTAGATCTTAGGGTGCCTTGTGGCCTCAGACACAGACTGACTCATTTCCTGCCTGCAGATCCTTTTACAACCTCCTTGTTTTTTGCAACAAAGGTGACATCTATTGTAAACAATTAATATTACAGCCTAAGCAGATACACATTAGTATAACATAGGTAGCATAACACTTGGTATGTTTTCAAAAAGATATACATGCAGCCGTCTATGTAATGGGGTGAACATAAGATATACTCCCATACATTCTAATTAGGGATGGGCAAGTACTAAAATGCTCGGGTGCTCCATACTCAAGACGAATATTTCCCGGTGCTCGGGTGCTCGTTTCGAGTAACAAACCCCATTTGGGTCAATGGGAAACTCGAGCATTTTTGCAGCTCTGCACAGGGAAGGTTGCGTGAAAACCTGGAAACCTCAGAAAATGATGGAAACAACACGGAAATTGAAAGGAAACAGCAGGGGTAGCATGCATGGATGCATCTGGGGCTGCCTAATCGCAACATTAGGCCAAATTATGGGCAACAGCTGGGTGGTGGCCCTCAATACAATTATGCTGACCCAGACCAAGATGGGCAAGGCACATGTGCTGGCACATGTTAGGAAAGCACCTAACTAGGTGCAACTGGGAGAACTTTTGGTGTAGTCTATGGAGTCTGTGTGTACCAGGTACCAGGTGCTGTTTGTTTTATAGCAGCCATTAAACTGCACAGCGAGGATAGGTGTAGCTGCACTACAGGTCCCAGCAAGCAAAGGTACAGAAGCAGCAAAAATGAGTACCGAGAGGACTTTGGGCAATTTCTTTGGGGTCTATGTGGACCACGTGCTGTCCCCTTACTGGCACCAGCCGCTCTGCACAGTGTGCAGTTAGGATCGCGATGGCTGCATTAAAAGTCCCAGCCAGCAGCCAAGAGGAGGCCAAAAAAAATTTAGTTTTAGCCCTTTGAAGGACTGTTGGGTTTTTGAGGATGATTCCTGCCTAACAGACACTATTATTCCCACCCTAACACTCTCCCTGACAAACAGCAGCTCTCTCCCTAAGCTCATCCAGCCTGCGTCTGAAGCGAGCATAGCGGGACCTGATTCTTATATGCCAGGGTCATCTGATCTGGCCAGCCAATCGCTGCTATCGCCATGTAGGGTTCCCATGTAATGCTATGAGCTCCCAAAGCCTCTACTGCATGATGATTGGCTGAGAAAAATCCGCCAAACATGCAGGAAGAGGAAGATGCCATTGCCTCGAGTATCGCGAGAGCATGCTCGCTCATCTCTATTTCTAATACTAACGTGTTTCCATTAAAAGATTCTGACCAAGAAATAAGGATGAAATGCATAAGTACCAACATCTTTATAGAAATAGATCCATAAAGGAGTTCCATAGTTTATAGTATTCCATTTTCAAAAAAGAATTGGTGCCTAACTAACGATATGGACGGTTATCTTATTTAGTTTCCACTGCAGATATCAGGAAGAAGCTTTCTGTAGCAGTAAGACAAAAAGCCTAAGCCTGAATGTTTTATGAAGTTAAAGGGCAACTCCAGCTATTTTTTTTTCTTTCAAATCAACTGGTGTCAGAATGTTCCAGAGATTTTACTTCTATCCTAATTAACTTCTATTAAAACCTCAAGTCTTCCATTACTTATCATCTGCTGTATGTCCTACATATCAATGTCTATGTCTATGACATACAGCAGCTGATAAGTACTGGAAGACTAGAGATTTTTTAATAGAAGTAAATTACAAATCTCTGGCACTTTGTGGCACCAGTTGGTTTGAAATAACTGCCCTTTAAGTGTATACATAGGAAAATTTATTTAAAAATAATATATATTTTAATAATTAAATCTTTTCCCTTATATCTTAGGCACATGGTGGTATTAGGAATCTGGGTTGTGCGGATCTGAAATCAGGCTCATATCCTGTAAGTCCATACTGTACTTCTATGTGCTACAATATTAGGCTATGTTCATACTAAGTAAGAGACCAGCCGTCCCGTGACCTGGCCGGGTCACGGAACGGCCGGTCACTGAAAGGATCATCTAGGCCGTTACTGCAGACGGATGATCTTTAGCCCTGCAGAGTTCTTATGTGGGTGCATCCGTGCGCGCCCGCATCAGAACTCCCCACAACACACTATGGAGCGTATGGCCGGAGCCACTCGCTCCACAGTGTGCACTGACAGGGTTCTCTGCAGTCGCTATTCAGTGAATAGCGGCTGCAGAAAACTGACATGTCAGTTGTTTGCGGCGCCGCTAGGGATCCCGGCCAGAGCGTATACTATGTGTATACGCTCTGGCCGGGATCCCATACACAGCAAGGTAACGTATATTTCCACAATAATCACGGCCGTTGTACAACGGCCGTGGTTTTACGAAAATATACGTTGTGTGAACATAACCTTAAACAGCTGAAAAAATAGTTTTCATTCCATATGGAATCCATGTGAGAAACCATGTGACATGAAAAACTGCTCCTAAGAGAGAATATAGTACTATATGGGGACACCATACCCTGGCATATGTAACACAGACTTGTATACATAACTCTATTTCATTCTTATTTATCTTATTAAACATACTGAGCTATAGATAGATAGCTAGATTATATATATATATATATATATATATATATATATATATATATATATATATGTGTGTGTGTGTGTGTGTCTGTGTGTAAATTTTTAACTGTTATTTTTGCTATACATGATTATTTCCTCGGTTTGTATTTGTAATATTTATATTTAGTTTTATACGATTTCCTTACTTAAGTAATGTTAATGTAGTGTTTGTCTAATTTAACCTCCTCGGCTCTATCACCTTAGAGCAGTGCAGATTGGGAGTGATTTCATCCATAGCTGCATAGCCTGGAGTAAACCACACCATTCAATAGCAGCAAACGTCTGCTACAACTCTATGCATCTCTTTGTTGCTTGTACTTCTTGCAGGCACCTTCAACAATAAAACTGCTAATTGTTTATTTTGGGCCTACATGGAAGGAAATGTGCACAAGCTTCCATAAAATAAAATGTACTTTGTTAACGATAACATTTAATGAAGGTGTGATGTGAAAGCGTCGCTTAGCCTAATTAGACTAATGGACTACACAGTGCTGTATATACTGTACTCTGGTTAATATACTGTATATATATATATATATATATATATATATATATGATGCTTGTCATTGCCACATAACAAATTAAAGGGATATTCTCATATCCAATTTTTTTATGATTTCATAGATAATGCAAAAGTAAGAAATGTTGCTAATGCTTTAGCATTTTGTCCCTCTTCTCTTACCCTATAGTTGACAGCTTGATGCCAAGGTTATCGACCACCACTGTCCGCTAGGGATGAATGAGTTTACAGTACTAGGCTATGTTCACACTACGTAAAGCTACGGCCGTAGTTCTCGCCGCAGAACTACGGCCGTAGTTTTGCGGTGTGTGACATAGCTTCATTTTTAATGGGATCCTGGCCGGAGCGTACACACATCGTATGCGCTCCGGCCGGGATCCCGTGCGGCGTCGGAAAAAACTGACATGTCAGTTTTCTGCGGCCGGAATTCAATGAAAGCAGAAAGACCTGTCAGTTCACACAGTGAAGCAAGCGGCTCCGGCTATGGGAAGCTATGGGCTATGGGAAGCTCTGACGCGGGCGCGCGCTGATGCGGGCGCGCGCTGATGCGCCTGCATCAGAGCTCCGCGGCCGGAAAGATCACCTGGCCGGTACTTAAGTGCCGGCCGGGATGATCCATGCAGAGACCGGCTGTTCCGTGACCCGGCCAGGGTCACGGAACGGCCAGTCTCTTATGTTGTGTGAACATAGCCCTACCTGGGAAAAGTCACAAATCAGTTGTAATTCCCATGGAGTGTCCAGCAGGGGACGCACTATATGTAGATGTCTATGGCACTGTATTGTTTCTATGGATGTCTATGTAAATGTAATGTACCCAGCACCCCCTGCCACCGATGCCGCTGATGCCCCTGCACTGCAGTTCACATCCCCTGTCAGGGGCTGCAGAGCTTACCGCCGCCCTCACATCTTGCTGACTCGTTCCCTGATGTCACTCGAGCTGCCGGCTGCATGGCCGCATCCCCCCACCCTACAGCAAACTAGGAAGTGAGAGGGGGTCACGGTGGTATTGAGCTCAATGAGACATGAGAATACCCATTTAACTTGATAGGATACGATCATCAAGTGAATAAGCGCCCCTGTAAATAGCTCAACTTTGGTGGCACAAATGACTGCCAATCAGAAAGATTGACTCTCATTTACACAAGGCTCAGTCAATCATGGCAATCGGGCCTGCGATTATACAGTAAGTGTGGCCTATTAACTTCATTGTGCCAACTTTCTCATTCATCAGCCAATCATTCTGATGCCCTTATCAGCAGTGAACGCTCCTGCCTGACAATAATTGCTGAAAGGAGCCAATAAAGTTGCAAAAAAGTTTCAGTCAGCCTCAATGTTGTGATCAGAGGTTCTAGCAAATATTGACTTTCTATAAAAGTTCCAGTCCTGCGTATTGTGTCCGGTGCCCTAGCATCCATCTTGGTGCTTCTCTAAAGGGATACTCCGGAGAAAATCAATTGTTTTCAAATCAACTGTTGTCAGAAAGTTATATAGATTTGTAAGTCACTTCAAATTAAAAATCTCAAGTCTTCCAGTATTTATCAGCTGCTGTATGTTCTGCAAGAAATGGTATATTCTTTCCAGTCTGACACAGTGCTCTCTGCTGCCACCTCTGTCCATGACAGGAACTGTCCAGAGCAGGAGAGATTTTCTATTGGGATTTGCTACTGCTCTGGACAGTTCCTCACATGGACAGAGGTGGCAGCAGAGAGCACTGTGTCAGACTGGAAATAATAATACATCACTTCATGCAGAGCATGCAGCAGCTGATAAGTACTAGAAGGTTTGACATTTTTAAATAAAACTAATTCACATCTTGAAAGTAACACTTTACTAAATGGATAGTTCTATATTCATAATGCTTGATCCTATAGGTAATGTGTTTCATTGGGGGTAAGCAGAACAGATAAGACCTCAGCCTGGGGATGGCAGTATTACTCACTCCGAATAAAGCCAGAATGATTTAGGCAGCAGGATGCTGATTGACAATGTCAAAAACCACTAAAAGGTCAAGAAGAATCAGAATGGAAGAGTGACCTTTTGGTCTGGCAGTCAGTAGTTAGACAGTTTTGTCAGTGTTGTCTGAGCAGAATGTGAGAAGGAAAAGAAAAAAAGGGGGTCAAGGTCATAATTTTTCAATAATAACATATAACCATGTTGCTGTCAGTGAGCAGATTGTATGAAATATATATATATATATATATATATATATATATATATATATACATACCTGCTTATCAGCCATAACATTGTATAGCATAATACCTGTTTGCCTTATTTCTGTACTTCATCATGGTGCCACTTCCTCTCCAGGTAGGTGATGCACATGTACTTTTCCATCAATATAATGTAAAACCCAATGTGATTTATCAGACAATGCCATCTTCTTCCATAGTGCTATTCTGGAAGGCTTTAATCCCCATATAAATGAATGAGCCTTGGGCATTCATGACGTCTTTGCTGTGTATCCTTTGTTCCCGTAGACTTTAATGGGATAGAATATTCGATCGAATATTCAGGAGATATTCGTCCGAATATTAAATATTTTACTATTCGCTCATCACTAATATAGACAATTTCTATACTTGGACCCTTCTGATAGTGTGTATATCACATCCGTCTTATCCTGAGAGACAAAAATACCTGGTGCAGGTGTATAGCATAAAAGTCTTTAAAATTGCTATATATATATAGACAATTTCTATACTTGTCCTATATATATATATATATATATATATAAGTCCTATATATATAAGTCCTATATATTACAGAAAATACTTTTCTCATCTACCAAGTGTAGAAATCAGAATTTGAATATAAAGTCATGGCACAGGCACAGCGGCAGCAGGAAACCTCACAAAGCGTTTCAGGCAGAGGGCAGGGCAGAGAGTCTGGCTCAAGGGGCAGAAGTGGAAGTAGCGCAGGAAGAGGGTCCAGTGGCAGGCCTGAGCTTCTAATTCCACAGTCCTCGAGTGGCTGGCTCACACTTCGACTTCCATAAGGATGAGTAGTGAGACAGCCAGCCAGGTATTTGTGGGTACCTCGGACACGACCCTGACTTGGCACGAGCATGCAGCAATTCCCCCACGTCCTTTAAGGAAAATGCTCTTTGATGATGATGAGCACGTGGGGGAAGAGACAGGAAACAATCAAGTACAGGGCATAGCTGTGTCGGAGGCGATATCAGAGCAGGCCCATGTTAGGCCTGGCAGGAGAACAGTAGGCAGTAGACGAGAGAGGGCTGGGCAGGAGCCTGATGAGGATGATAGCATAATTCTAGAACAGGATGATGCTACATCGGATGTTACATGGGATCCACGGCAGGATTTGGCTAATTCGACCTATTCGTCAACCGGGAATCCGTCTGCCAGCAGGCCCGCCACAACTAAAAAGCAGATAGGCAGCACTAGTCAACTAACAAGTCAGAAGCGTAGCCGGGACAAGCAGATGACCACTGGGGAAACCTCTTCCACTGCAGGTCCTAGTATCGGCGACGCCCGCCCATCCTCGCAGCCTGTCGCTACTAGACTCTACACCTCGCCTGTGTGGCAGTTTTTTAAAAAGTGCCCGGAGGATACCTATGTGGTCATCTGTCGCCTGTGTGACAGGCGCATTAAAAGAGGCAAGAGTTGCCATCCTGGCACCAGCGCCATGGCTGCCCATATGAAGCGCCCATATGAAGTTGGGACAGTGGTGAGTGACAATGGGAGCAACATTCTCTCTGTGTTGCGTCGAGGAGGTGTGAGGCACATGTTTTAAATGTAATAGTTACACACTTTCTAAAGTCTTCATCCCATTTACAGACTGTGCTATCAATGGCTCGAAAGCTGTGTAACCATTTCAGCCATTCAAGTCGCTCTCACCACATCCTCCTCGGCCTGCAGCGGAGGAACGGTCTTCCCAACCATCGTCTCATTTGCGATGTAGCTACGCGGTGGAACTCCACCCTCCACATGTTGGACCGGCTCTATGAGCTGAGGAAGGCCTTGACTAGGGATGGTCCGAACCTGAAACCGTACGCTCGGCATCGGATTCCCGCTGTCTGCCCGCTCCGTGCAGCGGGCGGATACAGCGGGAGGACCGCCTGGAAAACTGGGATACAGCCTATGGCTATGGCTGTATCCCAGTTTTCCAGGCTTCCTCCCGCTGGATCGGTAATCATTGCGGAGGGTTCAGGTTCGTAAGAACCCCGTCCGAACCAGGTTCGGACCATCCCTAGCCTTGACTGATTTCCTCTTGATGCAGGCAGACACGGCGACTCCCCTGTGTAACCTGGAGCTCGGGCAGTGGCAGCTCATGCGTGACACCTTCCACTTGCTTAGACCGTTTAAAGGGCAACCTTTCTGGTCAGTGGGCAAGACACAGGACTGAGCGCCATCATACCCATGCTTCATGTACTGGAGCTGATACTGATGCGACTCAGTGGCAAAAGGGGGAAGAGGTTTTGCCACTGTCACAGCCTGGGTCGCTGGAGGAAGGCTTGGCGGAAGAGGAGGGAGAGGAAGTTGAGGAGGAGGAGGAGGAGGACCTGAACGCACAGGGACTCTTAGGGGAGACGGGTGGAGGAGAAGGAGATGAGCCTTCCTGCCAGACCAGAGGGGGCCAGAGGAGGATATGCAGGGCTATGAGGAGGAGGATGAGGAGGATGGAGGCAAAACCCATTGGCAGTATGCTGTGGAGACTGAGGCGGGGACTCCTTCCCACTCGCTGGTGGAAATGGCTAAGCCTATGTTGATATGCTTTCGGGCTGACCCACGCTTGCAAAGGATTCGTCAACGTGACGAGTTCTGGCTGGCCACACTACTGGACCCACGGTATCGCAACAAGCTGTGTGAACTCGTTTACCCTTCCTAACGTGAGGAAAAAATGAATTATTATAGAGGAGCTGGGTGCACAGTTAGTGACAGCCTTTGGAACACGGCGCTCTCATTCCCACCAGGGCCACACCAGCAGCGCTGCCTTCTCCACATCCTCCTCTAGCAGCTTGGGTGGCATGAGCAGCGGCACCAGTCTGAGCCTCATGTCCATGATGCATGCTTTCATGCAGCCACAGGCCAGGGTAACAGGAGCAATCGCACAGCAGCAGGACATGGCGGCACACCTCAAACAGCAAGTCCAGGTGTTTTTAGACTCTACGTTTCTGGTCCTTCACTGGCCTCCATGTTGGCTACTGCCGCTCCTGCCCTGGCCTCCATGTTGGCTACAGCCGCTTCTGCCCTGCCCTCCATCTTGGCTACTGCTGGGCCTTAACTGGCATCCATCTTGGCTACTGCTGGGCCTTCACTGGCCTCCATATTGGCTACTGCTGGGCCTTCACTGGCCTCCATCTTGAACACTGCTGTGCCTGCCCCTGCCTCCATGTTGGCTACTGCTCTGCCTTAACTGGCATCCATGTTGACTACTGCGGTGCCTGCCCTTGCCTCCATGTTGACTACTGCTGCTCCTGTACTGGCCTCCATGTTGGCTACTGCTGCGCCTTAACTGGTATCCATGTTGACTACTGCTGTGCCCTCACTGGCCTCCATATTGGCTACTGCTGGGCCTTAACTGGCATCCATGTTGACTACTGCTGTGCCTGCCCTTGCCTCCATGTTGACTACTGCTGCTCCTGTACTGGCCTCCATGTTGGCTACTGTTGCTCCTGCCTGGCCTCCTTGTTGACTACTGTTGCTCCTGCCCTTGGCTCTATGTTGGCTACTGCTGGGCCTTAACTAGCATCCATGTTGACTACTATGGTGCCTGCCCTTGCCTCCTTGTTGGCTACTGCTGGGCCTTAACTGGCATCCATTTTGACTACTGTTGTGCCTGCCCTTGCCTCCTTGTTGGCTACTGCTGGGCCTTCACTGGCATCCAGGTTGACTACTGGTGTGCCTGCCCTTGCCTTCATGTTGGCTACTGCTGGGCCTTAACTGGCATCCAGATTGACTACTGGTGTCCCTACCCTTGCCTCCATGTTGGCTACTGCTGGGCCTTAACTGGCATCCATTTTGACTACTGTTGTGCCTGCCCTTGCCTCCTTGTTGGCTACTGCTTGGCCTTAACTGGCGTCCATGTTGACTACTGCTGTGCCTGCCCTTGCCTCCTTGCTGGCTACTGCTTGGCCTTAACTGGCATCCAGGTTGACTACTGGTGTGCCTGCCCTTGCCTCCTTGTTGGATACTGCTGGGCCTTCACTGGCATCCATGTTGACTACTGCTGGGCCTTAACTGGCATCCATGTTGACTACTGCTGTGCCTGCCCTTGCCTCCATGTTGGCTACTGCTGGGCCTTAACTGGCATCCAGGTTGACTACTGGTGTAAGAAAATCACCTGGGCTCAGCGATGCAGTGCTCAATGATAGCTTTATTCTGTGATCCTTTAAAAGCAACGGATACAATACATCGGCTCTCACAGTCTCACGCCAACATGTTTCTGGTACGTCACATACCCTTAATCATGGCTGAGGTTAGAGCCATACAGGTGAGTATAAATAGGTGGTCCGACTCCGCCCAGAAGCGTGATGGCGTCAGAGCTTTACATATACACACACCCATAATAAACAAAGTGCAGGCTAAAACCAATTCTACGTTCTTGTTCTTGTTGCCAGTTGTGAACTGTGTCAAAGCAATTCA
Source organism: Dendropsophus ebraccatus (assembly GCF_027789765.1). NCBI lineage: Eukaryota > Metazoa > Chordata > Amphibia > Anura > Hylidae > Dendropsophus > Dendropsophus ebraccatus. The sequence goes on along the minus strand of NC_091462.1, from coordinate 35,865,508 downwards.
AATACATCATATGAAAGAGATGAAAATAGATTAAATAACGCAACGTGAGACAGCTAATTCTGAGCTACTAATAATACAGTTGCAGTTCTCTGCGAAGATTTAAACCATGCGGTACAATGGTATTTAAATGGAAAATCCAATAGGCTTCTTTTCTGGCTAAGGCATGTCTAATGTCGCCCCCTCTAGGTGGCAATTGTATGCGATCAATAGCAAAAGCCCTGAAAGAGTCCAATTTGCCCTAATGGGTGTGCACGAAGTGATGGGAGGCTCCAGATAGGCTGCGTGTGGTGGAGTGTCCTATGTCATAGATATGCTCCACGATACGAGTTTTAAATTTACGTGTGGTGCAGCCAACGTAAGTAAGATTGCAAAGAGTGCACACAATGATGTACACTACATGTGTACTATTGCAGTTCAGAAAGCAGCCTATTTGGAACTCCCTGCCAGAACTACTGGCAAATGTTTTTTTTGGCAGCGCTACCGTGCAAGTGCGGCAAGGAACCTGTCCACACCTATAGAAACCCTTGCAGCTAAGCCACGTGAGGGACCTCTGCTGTTTAGTAGTGGAGGGGGAGAGAATGTCCCCCAAAGTGGAGGCTCGGCTGGAGACTACCCTACATCCTGACTGTAAGATGTGATTAAGTATTGGGTCACCTCGCAATATGTGAATGTGTTTAAAGATGATGTCTCTGATCTGATTGAACTGAGGGCTGAATCTAGTAACCAGTGTAGGGATGTGTTGGGAAGTTGGTTTGGGCTTTCTTATTAATAAGTCGTGTCTGTCTCGGTTGTCCACCTTGTTGGCAGCTCGTCCCAGCATCCAACGTGGGTATCCCCTGGCTGTTAATCTATCCTGTGTACATATGCTATTTTCTCTGTAAGCATGCTCCGTATTGCAGTTACGGCGCATGCGGGTTACCTCCCCTACCGGTATAGATTTAATAGTATGCCTGGGGTGGGAGCTCGAAGCATGCAATGTAGTGTTGCATAACACTGGCTTTCTGTGTGTTTTAGTCTCAACTACATGTGATGGTGTGCCCGTGAGTTCAAGATCAAGAAAAATCATCTTATATTTGTCAACATTGTAGGTAAAGCGTAGGCCCATACTGTTACTGTTCACATATTCAACAAACAGTGGCACGTCAGATTCCGAGCCATCCCAGATGAGTAATAGATCATCTATGAATCTGGCGTACCACTGTATGGAGTCTAAGAATGGATTGTCGCTTGTGTAAATATAAATTTCTTCCCAATGGGACATGGTGAGGTTAGCAAGCGACGGGGAGTATTTGGCCCCCATAGAAACGCCGCTTGTTTGCAAATAAAATTTATCACCAAATTTGAGAAAATTATGCGACATGAGAAACCAAGTGGTGCTTTTAATGAACTTAATAAGTTCCCTGCTGTATCCACTGTACTTTTCTAGGTGAAATTGGAGAGCTTGCATTGCTACCGGGTGTGGGATACTGGTATACAGTGACGTGACATCCAGTCCCAGCCAACAGTATTCCGGCTGCCAAATGAAATTTTCCAACCCCGACAGTACCATACCAGTATCTTTAAGATAACCAGGGACTCTCTGTACGAGAGGCTGCAGCAAGCAGTCAAGCCACTCGCATAGACTCTCGCACAGAGAGCCCCTGCCAGACACAATGGGACGCATGGGAGGAGGGAAGCTACCCTTATGTGTTTTTGGAAGCCCATACATGATAGGCGTTATAGGATGTAAAGGGCATAAATATTCAGCCTCTCTCTCATTGATAACTCCCAAGCTAGTGCCCTCACAGAGAAGTGCCTGTAATTCATGTGAAAAGGCATGGGTGGGATTGCTAGATAGTACTTTATAAGTTGTAGTGTCACTTCTATGACATAGGACACTCCACCACACGCAGCCTATCTGGAGCCTCCCATCACTTCGTGCACACCCATCAGGGCAAATTGGACTCTTTCAGGGCTTTTGCTATTGATCGCATACAATTGCCACCTAGAGGGGGCGACATTAGACATGCCTTAGCCAGAAAAGAAGCCTATTGGATTTTCCATTTAAATACCATTGTACCGCATGGTTTAAATCTTCGCAGAGAACTGCAACTGTATTATAAGTAGCTCAGAATTAGCTGTCTCACGTTGCGTTATTTAATCTATTTTCATCTCTTTCATATGATGTATTTGAATTGCTTTGACACAGTTCACAACTGGCAACAAGAACGTAGAATTGGTTTTAGCCTGCACTTTGTTTATTATTGGTGTGTGTATATGTAAAGCTCTGACGCCATCACGCTTCTGGGCGGAGTCGGACCACCTATTTATACTCACCTGCATGGCTCTAACCTCAGCCATGATTAAGGGTATGTGACGTACCAGAAACATGTTGGCGTGAGACTGTGAGAGCCGATGTATTGTATCCGTTGCTTTTAAAGGATCACAGAATAAAGCTATCATTGAGCACTGCATCGCGGAGCCCAGGTGATTTTCTTCTACTAATTGCTACACGCTGTTGGAGCGGGGGCTCGTGCGGAGCAGCCAGACTCTAGGTGCTGAGCCGGCCACACACATTGCCGTGACTACTGGTGTGCCTGCCCTTGCCTTCATGTTGGCTACTGCTGGGCCTTAACTGGCATCCATGTTGACTACTGCTGGGCCTTCACTGGCATCCATGTTGACTACTGCTGTGCCTGCCCTTGCCTCCATGTTGGCTACGGCTGGGCCTTAATTGGCCTCCATGTTGACTACTGCTGCTCCTGCCTGGCCTCCATGTTGGCTACTGCTGCTCCTGCGTGGCCTCCATGTTGGCTACTGCTGCTCCTGCCTTGCCTCCATGTTGGCTACTGTTGCTCCTGCCTGTCCTCCATGTTGACTACTGCTGCTCATGCCTGGCCTCCATGTTGGCTACTGCTGCTCCTGCCTGGCCTCCATGTTGGCTACTGCTGCCCCTGCCTGGCCTCCATGTTGGCTACTGCTGATCCTGCCTGGCCTCACTGTTGGCTACTGCTGATCCGGCCTGCCCTCCATGTTGACTACTGTTGCTCCTGCCTGGCCTCCATGTTGGCTACTGCTGATCCGGCCTGCCCTCCATGTTGACTAGTGTTGCTCCTGCCTGGCCTCCATGTTGGCTACTGCTGCTCCTACAAAACACAGTAATCACTGAACTCAAGGAGAACAGTGAAAAAAAGTCTCAAAACACGGGTGTCATGAATGTTCCTGTTGGAACCTTGGCGCAGTCCTCAGTTCGTAAGATACGACCGAGACTGCGCTTTTGGCCATGATTCTGCACTTTTATGTTTGTATTTCATTTATGTCTAAACACTGTCTTATTCCAGCCCTTACTGGGTGGTGATTAGCAGGCTTCCACCACACCCGTGTCCACCTGTGTAACTCTCTGGCAGGTTCAGAGTTAAGCTTTCTTGCTCTGGTTTCTGTGATTGAGGGATCCTATAGCCAGTCAGTTTCCTTGTTATCAGCTGTGTATGCTCTGCAGTCAGGAGGCTGCTCCAATGGGATTCTGGACCGGGCTCTGGTTCACTATAAGTTGTTCTCAGTATCCCAGATCATTGCTGGTTATTCAGTATAGCTTCCCTGTCCTGCATTCCAGCTCTGCCTGCATCTATCTGCGTTACCTCTGGTTTTCTGTCCCTTGCCTTGTTTTCTGACTACCCTTGCTTGCTTCCTGCCCCCGACCATATTGCCTGTTATTCGACTACTCTTTTGGATCCTGATTTTGTACCTTTGCTGCCAGACTGTTGTGACCCGGATTGCTGACCATTCTTCATTGTGTTTTGTCTGTCTGTCTTGTCTTTGTGTCCCACCTAGCCAGTGCAGGGACTGCCGCCCAGTTGCTCGCCGCCATTTTAGGGCGGATTGTGGCAAGTAGGTAGAGGACAGTGGGCGGGGCTGAGCTTAGGGCTCACTGTCTTGTCTTGTCCTGCTGTCCGGTTCCTAACAGAATAACCAGCCTAAAATATACTGCCCCCCTCTGTTATGGCTACAGTCAAAGATCTTGCTACCCAAGTGGAGGGGGTGTCAGGCCTGGTGGTCAAGCTGGCCAACCAGGTTAATCAGCTAATGGACTCGGACCTTGTTACTAAAATGGAGGCTTTGTCAGTCTTGGTAGTGGACCTAGTTAAACAGGTCCAGATTCTTTCCCAAAATCAGGTTGAAGCAGTAGTAGCGCCCCCAGTGGTTGTTAAACCTTCCAAAACCACAATGTTGCTCCCTGACCGCTTTTCTGGTGACCGTGACAAATACGAGACATTCAAAAATTCTTGCCTATTATATTTTCGTCTCAACCAGTTCCCTACACAGCAAGAGAAAGTGGGTATTGTTGTCTCACTGTTGCAGGGTGATCCCCAGGCTTGGGCCCTCAGGCTCTCTCCTGAGGCTGAGGAGTGGAGCAATTTAGAGAATTTTTTTCAGTCTCTAGGAGCCATCTATGCCCAACCTGATCATGTGGGCCTAGCTGAGACACATTTACTGACCATTCGTCAGGGCAAGAGACCTGTTGAGGATTATTGTGCTGAGTTTAGGCGCCATAGTATAACAACCGGGTGGTGTGAGGCCGCGCTTAAAGCACTGTTTAAGCAGGGGATATCTGATGGCATTAAGGATGCCTGGACAGGTCATCCAGAGCCACCTACCCTAAAGCAGGCCATGGCTTTGGCGGTACGCATAGACCGCAGGCTCAGGGATAGGCAAAAGGAGAAAGCAGGTCCTGACTTTTCTAAACCTTCTGTCTCTCCATCTCTCTTTTTGAAAAAACCTGTCCCTCCCCATGATTATATCGAGGATGAACCCATGCAGTTGGGAGTTATGGGCTACGAGACCAGAAGGGAACACCGGAGGCGTTATGGACTTTGCTTTTACTGTGGTGACAGTACTCATTTCATCAACTACTGCCTGAAACGTCCCCGGCGACAAGGTCATCAGCGTCCAGGTGACAACCAGGAGAGTCACCTGGGCGCACAGGTACTTCTAGGTGGTATGGATATGCATGGTTCCTTAGCTGAGCCTACTAAGGTGATATCTATGTGTTCAGACAAAAATTACTCTGACATTGACAAAAATATGTCTGATTCTGATTTGAAAGGTCCTGTAAATTCTGTTGATGAACCATCTGTCAGTCAGCTGGATACTTCCTCTGAGGAGTGGGAGACTGACAGTGACATATCTAGTGGTGAGAGATCACTTACCGTCCACTCTTGTTTTATCAAGTGAGGGTCCGGTGGCCCCTCATAAAAGGGGGGGTACTGTCATGAATGTTCCAGTTGGAACCTTGGCGCAGTCCTCAGTTCGTAAGATACGACCGAGACTGCGCTTTTGGCCATGATTCTGCACTTTTATGTTTGTATTTCATTTATGTCTGAACACTGTCTTATTCCAGCCCTTGCTGGGTGGTGATTAGCAGGCTTCCACCACACCCGTGTCCACCTGTGTAGCTCTCTGGCAGGTTCAGAGTTAAGCTTTCTTGCTCTGGTTTCTGTGATTGAGGGATCCTATAGCCAGTCAGTTTCCTTGTTGTCAGCTGTGTATGCTCTGCAGTCAGGAGGCTGCTCCAATGGGATTCTGGACCGGGCTCTGATTCACTATAAGTTGTTCTCAGTATCCCAGATCATTGCTGGTTATTCAGTATAGCTTCCCTGTCCTGCATTCCAGCTCTGCCTGCATCTATCTGCGTTACCTCTGGTTTTCTGTCCCTTGCCTTGTTTTCTGACTACCCTTGCTTGCTGCCTGCCCCTGACCATATTGCCTGTTATTCGACTACTCTTTTGGATCCTGATTTTGTACCTTTGCTGCCAGACTGTTGTGACCCGGATTGCTGACCATTCTTCATTGTGTTTTGTCTGTCTGTCTTGTCTTTGTGTCCCACCTAGCCAGTGCAGGGACTGCCGCCCAGTTGCTCGCCGCCATTTTAGGGCGGAGTGTGGCAAGTAGGTAGAGGACAGTGGGCGGGGCTGAGCTTAGGGCTCACTGTCTTGTCTTGTCCTGCTGTCCGGTTCCTTACAACGGGATAGCCAGATATCTCTAGCCTGTTGCCACGGGGTGCCTCCATGATGGGGAGAGCACCACACCACCCTGATAAATAGCCCCTTAAGACCCACTCGGTTGCGAGTATTGGAACACAAACAGAGAAATACCAGGGTGGCCCCTATTTGTCAATGTCTAACTCAAGGTACGAGTATTGCGATCATGACAAGGGCTTGCCAAGACAGGTCTCCATCCACAGACAGCTGTTTCGGGGTATTTGCCCCTCTTCAGTGTGGAGTAGGATTCTGGCTAGTTGGGGCAATAACAAATCGACCAACAAAACACAGTAATCACTGAACTCAAGGAGAACAGTGAAAACAGTGACTCTTGATTGAGTACTTCATTGGAGTTTTTCTTCACAGTTCTCCTTGAGTAAAACTGGCGGAATTCCACAGTGGGACTCTCCGCCGCGGAATCCCGCCTGCGTCAGTGTGAGACTGTTTCTCTATGGGGGGGCTTGCGTGCCTACTATCAGTATGTTGTGGTATTTCCTTGAAAACATAAAAGTAAATCATCCATATACCAACTTCTCCTAGACCAATCTCTTAACTCCAGACCGGGCTTTATTAACTCCTGGGAATAGGAACCACAGATTTCCCTCACACATGCAGAAGTCACAGTCATCCTACAGAATTCACACGGATTCTCTAGGTGTGTGTTGCTCCAGGAGAATCATTACAAATTGACGAGGTGGAACAAGACCCCTGAATGGTTTTATGCCTATGAACTATCCCTAACGGACAGGTGCTGGAGATTACTCTCTTACATGGGTTCTCTCTCTCAAATATGTCGCTTCAAGGAACTATCAAGTTGGTCTAGTAGGACCCACGACTTGGCAACCCTGGGTACCACAGCATTACCCATCATGGATTCCACACAGCATTTCTACTCCCACAAGCCCTTCTCCCCCTTCTCCACTGGAAAGCTCTTGAGCCCAACAAGAAAATTAGAGATTGTGTTTGGTCCTGACCCACCCTATGACCCTCTTTGCTCTCTTCCTCCAACCCCCCCCCCACACCCCCATCCCTTGCCCCCTTTCTTCTTTTCTGTCTCTCTCTTCTCCCCCCCCCCCCCTTCTTTTCCCCACTTCTTTTTTTTTTTCTCTAGACCCCCTTGAATATTCCACCTCCTTAATTCATTAAGGATTAGTGCCTTCCTATTAAGAAAACAGAAAGATGCATTGGGCTATATACACTAATGGGGAGATTTGTCAAAGAGTATCTATATCCTAAAAATAGAAGTCTGTCTGTCTGTCCTCTACAGACTTCCGATCTCCTGAACCATTTGACCCCAAATTTGGCAGGCAGATACATTGGGTGCCTGGGAGGATTAAAGCGAAGGTCCCATCCTTGCCAGATGTACAGGAGGGGAGGGGGATGGGAAGAGCGCCCCATCGAAATGAATGGGAGAATCTCCACACTGCACACAAAGGTGACATAATTAGCGCTGCAGCTCCCGAGCAGTAATTGCAGTTGGAAGCCTTAGCAACCAATAGGATTACTACTTTCATTTTCAAAGGGAGCTGGAATCTGATTGGTTGCTAGGGCCAGCTGCCTCACAACAGATCCACAGAAATAAATGGTAGACCACCCCCCCCCCCACACACACACACACACACACACACCAACTATACAGTACAGGCATACAGGACCTCCACCAACTATATACTACAGGTATACCGGACCCCCAACTATTCAGTACAGGTATACAGGACCTCCACCAACTATACACTACAGGTATACAGGACCCCCAACTATACACTACAGGTATACAGGACCCCCAAAATGATACACTTTAGGTCTACAGGACCCTAAAACTCTACACTATAGGTATACTGCACCCCCAAGCTATACACAACAGGTATACAGGACCTCCACCAACTATACACTACAGGTACACAGGACCCCCAAACTTTATAGTACAGGTATACAGGACCTCCACCAACTATACACTACAGGTATACAGGACTCCCAAACTATACACTACAGGTATACAGGACCTCCACTAACTATATACTATAGGTATACAGGACCCCTCAACTATACACTACAGGTATACAGGACCCCCAAATGATACCCCTCCTACTATACTATACACTACAGGTATACACTAATTCCACTGATTAACTCAAACAATATCTTTTAGATGATTGCAGTTTCCTGTTAAGCCTCATTTGCAATGACAATAAACAAGACCCAAGGTGATCACTCTAGGTGGTGGCATAAATCTGGATTCTGCGTGTTTTCCACATGGACAATAGTATGTTGCTGCTTCAGCATTCCATCAGGTAAAAATCTTTGTCTATGCACCTGGCAATAACACTGCCAATGTTATATTTAACCAGGCAGCGCCGGGTACATTTTCTAGTAATATATATAATGGTGTAAACTGCCCACAGCAACCAATCACAGCTCAGCTTTCAGCTCTGGTAAAGTGAAAGTGGAGCTGTGATTGGTTGCTGTGGGCAGTTTACACCAGTGTATAGTGTACAATCTGGTCCTATGTGTGGGATTTGTGTAGTAGGACATCTGATGGGAAAACTTAGAACTAGGAGGCTAGAGTCACATATTGAATTTTTATTCCAGTCTTTGAGGTAAAACCAGGAGGGGATTGCACAGCAATTGACTTTATTGGTAAAACATTAGACTGAATGATTTTCAAATTGATCAATTAATGGATCTATCGGTTTTCGATTGGGTTAAAAGTGTTCATTTGACAAATTTATCTCAGGCTGTGTTGCCACATATTTAGTTGGAACATCATACAATCCCTTTCTCCATTAATAGCCATAAGATGTCAATAATCTTGGTGCTATGGCACGGCTATTAGGGAGAAATGAGGGCGTGAATCCCACTGCATTTTGAACACTTATGTGAAAACATAGGTTCTGTTTCTTTGTTTGTTTTGTTCTTTTAGGTTTGTTTGTTTTTTAAATAAAAAGGAAAAACATGCCCCTAGTGTGACACATTTCGGTTTAGTTTCCATAGGACAAATGACCATTCAATAAGCTTTGGCGGAAGACGAATAAGCCATTTCCGAACCTCTGAAGTGCAGTTCTTGGCACTTATTCACACATATTAAAATGATCAATACGTTTAAGTGCTGTACTAGCACCTTTTTCAAGCTCCTAACCCATACTGACAGATATCTTACTTATATATCCCTCCTCCAACTGAAGACACTCCCCCAGCGGGACGGGGTTTAACTGATACAAATACAAACATTTGTTTCGTATACAATCAATGAAAGTCAATCAAAAGTCCACCACATATAGTTAACAGTAATATACTAAATCCAGACCTTGTCCGCTTGGTGCTTGGTTGGGAAAAAAATCCTACTTATAGCTAAAATCAACACTTACATGCTCAATGAATTTATCATCTGCCGTCGCTTTTGGATTAGGCTATGTTCGCATAGTATATGAGACCGGCTGAAAAGTTCATCCCGGCTGGTACCACAGTACCGGCCGAATGATCTTTGGTGGAGCAGAGTTCTGATACGGGCACATCCGTGCGAGTCCGCATCAGAACTCCCCACAGCACACTATGGAGCGTACGGCCTGAGCCGCTCGCTCCATAGTGTGCACTGACAGGGTTTTCTGCGGCCGCTATTCACTGAATAGCGGCTGCAGAAAACTGACATGTCAGTTGTTTGCGGCGCCGCAAGAGATCCCGGCCGGAGCGTATACTATGTGTATATTCTCCGGCCAGGATCCCATAGAAGAATAGGCAAGGTATCTTTTCGCAAAAAGTACGGCCGTTGTACGAAAAGATACGTTGTGTGAACATAGCCTTAGGTTGTATTGAGACATTCTATTTTATATATTTTTTTACTGTAATATAGAAATAAAAAATATGAATATAAATACAGTGGTGCCTTGGATTACGAGCATAATTCGTTCCGGGACGGGGCTTGTAATCCAAATCCACTCTTAAACCAAAGCAAATTTTCCCATAAGAAATCATGTAAATGCAGGCAATTGGTTCCACACCCCAAAAATAATGATTTTATATTCTGAATAACATGTAGAACAGATAAAACAAACAATTATAAACAGCTGAATATGTGATATTAATAGTTACTATACAGTATAGTAATCAGCATGTGGAGTATAATGTATAGTAAGGGCATAAACCTGAAAAACAGCAGCAGTTTGTAGATAGAGGATGGAACTGCAGATCACTATAATGCAGTAGTGTAATACAACAGGCTAGAATAGAGAAGCAGGGCTGCTGTCAGAGGTTTGTGTGGTCACATGACAGTAATGGGGAAAGGGGGGGGGGGTGTTCAGCATGGACCCATTAGGACTGACAGAGACTGCAGGGAGACTGAAGGAATGAGCAGGGCAAATGTGAGCACAATGTTGCAGCACTTTCTGTCCGAGAAGACGGGTTACAGCTATGGCGAGATTACCTCCACAGTCCTGTCCCCTGATGCAAGCCCCAGCCTAAAGTGTATCTGCTATGATTTGGAAGGTGAGGGAGACTTCAGGGGTCAGAGTAGAGTGCTGTATACCCTGCAATACAGAATATGCCCTTCACCAACTCACCCTCCCACCCAGTACAGGGAGCTCTTAAACCAAAACAATGCTCTTAAACCAAGTCACAATTTTGAAAAACTGTGAGCTCTTAAACCAAAACGCTCTTAAACCAAGTTACTCTTAAACCAAGGTACCACTGTATAAATAAATAAATATCAAAAGTACCAAAAAAATCGGCACAAACTGCCAATAAGTAAAAAATGCAAAAAAAAAACCAAAGCACAGCACATACAACCTAATACAACGTAAATGTCACACGGCCGTAACATGAAGCACAAGATTTTATAATTTGGCTGTCGGATGTAGAATAAATGATCGCTAACATTATCTTTACTTGATTTTAACACTTAAAATTATTAAGTTAAATGTCTCGTTATATTTTAGGATGTGAAAAAAAAAAATTTAACTTTCACTCGAGCTCGTCTGTGGGAAAAACCATTAAACGCAGACATAACATTTGTAGAAGGGGAAGAAAGGCAATAATCAGGTAACTTTTAATGAGTGATATTAAGGAAAATATAAGAAACACATGTGTTCCCCCGGACTTTTACAACTTTGTAAAAATCCAACACAACCTAAATCCATAGCTGGAAATGTAGGAATTTCGTCGATGGGTTTTAATGATCATGATGGATATAATGATGCTTATTATTTATTTTATAAATAGCATTTTTCTCCCCCCGTAAAGAACGAGCGAGACGAGGAAGATTGTGTATAGTGTGCCAGTGGATGGGTGGGTATGGCTGCCAGACCTTGTTATAGGACAGTGGGAGGTCTTGTATGTTCCACACTCACGCTCTCTAGAGACCGACACATTTAAAACAACATAGAGGAGGAAAAAGGCTCCGAAATCCTCACAAGCAGCGTTCAAAGACGCAGACAGGTTCTGACTGGATTAACATTTATTGACTGTTTAAGCCGACCTTTTTTTTTTTTTTTTGCTCCAGGACATAGATACACGAGTTTAATTGCAAAGTCTGTTCAAGCATCTGATCACTAGACTGGCAACCAAAGCTTTACTAATCGCTCCTTCATTAAAGATTAGAAAGTCTCGATTACAAAATAAATTAAGCATGCTCTGATCCTCCTAACCTACGGGGTCCAATGGCATTTCAGTAAAGTTTAAGCTGTTAAAGCAGTGGAAAACTTATTAAGGTTTAACGCTGAGATAGCACTTTTCTATTGATTTTACAATACACAGGTATTATGATTTATGGAGTTCTAGCGTCACTCTAACAAGCTGAAGGACACACAATATCATCTCCAACATCATTAAAATTCAGAAGCCACTAGAACTAACTCATCAACCACTGCGTATTGTCACAGGCTGTTATTAAGCTATACTTTAGTTTTAAAATGCTATCATCTTCAGGGGCACATCTCGCCTGGCATGTGGACAATATAGTGATCAATTACTGCGAAAGGGACAAGTCCACTCCACATACAATAAGAAAATAAGAACTTACATTTTTCAAACTAACTTCCCTAGCCGGTATTCATTTTATATTCTTGTCCTGTTGTCTTATCTGAAGTGCGCATATATATATATATATATATATATATATATATATGTGTGTGAAAATATAGAATACATATGCATAAATACATATTTTCCAAGTATATAGAAAACAGCACAGCATTCCACGTGCTCAAACAAGATATATAAATATCACTTTTTAAGATATAGATTTATTGGGTTCAAATGCCCACCACGGCCCTTTACCCTTTTGCAACCCCCTCATACCACCCACTAAGTGCTTGGCAGTAATACATGAGGGTAAGGAATACATGTGGCTCATGTCTCAGTATTATTGCACATCTACAAATGCTGTGTTTACTTGGTCCCACAAGTAATCAGCCCTACACTTTTTGTTTGTCTATCTATCTTCCATCTATCTCCTTCCATCTATCTCCTATCTATTACCTATCTATCTATCTATCTATCTATCTATCTATCTATCTATCTATCTATCTATCTATCTATCTATCCATCCATTTTCTATCTATCTCCTATTATCTATCTATCTATCTATCTATCTATCTATCTATCTATCTATCTATCTATCTATCTATCTATCTATCTGTCTCCTATCTATCTATCTTCTATCTATCTATCTCCTATCTATCTCCTATCTATCTATCTATCTATCTATCTATCTATCTATCTATCTTTCTTTCTTTCTTTCTTTCTTATGTCTATCTAATATCTAACTGTACCTATCTATGTATATCTATCAATATCTGTTAGGTGTTATAATGTACCTATTGATCTGCATGTGTAGTTCCATGCATAGTGTTTGTGTGCAGGATAGTATGGGTATGCACATATTTATAATATACTGTGTACTGCAATTATGTTCTGTGAACAGCCGCTCAGCTTGATATAAACCATATAGTAATCAGTCACTTTGTAAATGGTTTTGTGGTACACTGGAGACCCCTATTGGTTTAATAGCAATATTAAAGGCTGTTGCCTTGAGTTCTTGGTTAATGTGAATTGGAGTACACAAGCTCATAGGAGGAAAATGGCTAAAATATTTGTTACATTAGCCAGAATTACTAACCAGTGAGGATAGGATTACAAGCTTATTAAACAGCAAGTATTCGCCTCTTTAAACAATCTTTAGAAAATATGGAAAGAGAAAGAACAAGGATGAATATACTATCCTGTGGATACATATAGATCATATAGATTTGTGGCTGTAGATAATGTTGAATATTTGTTTTTAAAAGTTTGATTTTTTACATTTGCAATTAAGCTATCTATCATCTATCTATCCATCCAACTACCTTCTATCCATCTATCTATCTATCTATCTATCTATCTATCTATCTATCTATCTATCTCCTATCTATCTATCTATCTATCTATCTCCTATCTGTGTATATATCTACCTATCTATCTATCTTCTATCTATCTATCTATCTCCTATCTATCTCCTATCTGTCTATATATCTACCTATCTATCTCCTATCTACCTATCTATCTGCTATCTATTCTTCATTGCATACAAACATAAATACAGAGATGTACATTTGTTATCATAAGGAACCAATAAAACAAGCACTTACATGGTTAGGGTATGTTCACACATTGTATTTTGGTCAGTATTTGTAGCCAAACCCAAGAGTGGAACAAACAGAGAAAAAGTATAATGGAACGATTTGCACAGTTTCCGCGTTTTCAACACACTCCTGATTTTGGTTTAAAAAAGATTGACGGAAATACTGTGTGAACATAGCCATAAAGTATATCAAGTATGAGTAAGTCTTTTTTTTGTTAATGCCCTTTGTTGTGTAAATGGACAACATCTATCAGAGGTTCCCTGTGTTTGTGTGAGTTTATTCCAGGTACTCTTGTTTCTTCCCATATCGAATACATACAGATCAGTGATTTTAGATAGTGAGCCCTAATGGGGACAGGGACTTATTTGAGTGCAATTATAAAAATACTGCTGTATTTTCACTGGAAAATGACAGCTGTCCCAGAATGAGGCCTAAAAAAAATTGTGTTGGGTGTTGCTGTTAGTTACACCCATCGCAAGAGCCTGTACTTTTCTGTAAATGATGATGTAGTAGTGATAAAGTTTTGCCACAAGATGTCGCTATTGTAAGTATATGTACCTAATTGCTGCACAGCTGAAGTATGGAAAGGGTTATTGCTTGTTTATGTGTCACATGGATCAGTGGACCAATGAGAGTATATTCTTCTCCTATCCTATCATCTCCTTCTTTACTTCTTCTGTATGCACTCTTCACCCATTCACAGAGCACCTTACAGGGCCTGTAGATAGGAAGTCACGTGGGTAGAGGAAATGTAGCACAGTCTTAGTCAAGTTCCTGTACAGTAAGGACGCAAGAGAGGACACACCTAACCTTTTCTCTCTAAGTAACTCCACTCAGCACTATGCAGTGTTAAACTCTTCGAAAGCTAGGAACTGATGCGGATAAAGCAAAGTTGCTAGAAGCCTATGAACTCTATCTCGCAGAGCGGTTGTCAGCAGGGAACCCTCAATATTCCACTCATCCCAGGTAAAAAGGTCTGGGGCTTGTGTCACCCACTAGGACAGGTCCCCGACACTGGTAGGGCAATAGGTGGTTCATTCCGACAAGAGTCGATGCACGGGCACAAGTATTCCCTCTCAAGTATTCTTCTATTGCTACCTCATCCTCCAACATCCCAGCAGAGCACAGTACTACTTGGGTTGGGACTCTAACAACATCCTCCTCTCTGCTCCTCTGATTCTTCATTGTATCTCTCAACACGCAACCCAGTCGGCATAACTGTACAACTCTCTACACTCTCATCACAGATCTGGATCCTTAACTCTTAAGTATCTTATCAAGTGTAAAGTATTCTGTCAAGGTAAAGCTGTACGTTCTGCTGCATTGAGTGGGTCATTACTCCACTCTGGACCAACGTGACAACAACCCAAGGGACCCCGCAACAGCAGGTTACTAGCCAATAAGCAGGTGTGCCCAACCGGCACTGGCGTCACAACACAACACCCTACGGTCCGGCTACATCTCAGCCAACCACCATAGAGCTGGCGCATATTAAAAAGAAGTGTCCTGTCCGGAGTTCCACTTTACATTTGATTAAGGCTCCAATAGCACTTTTTCCCCAGGAAGTACACCTAACCTCTCTGGCAAAATAACATAAATGTACATAGAGTCTTTAGGTGGCTACCCACTACTGTCGTTACCAGACACCCATTGCAGTGGCCGGGATCAGAGGTAGCTCTGATCCTGCCCATTCACCACTAGGGGCCACAATCATTGGAATCTATATGGTTATAAAGACATATAAATATCTAACCACAGACACCCTCATAGACTGCCAGGCTTGCTTTATATGCAAGACCCAGTCGGAGATAGGTGGCCTGTCAGTAGAACACAATAATAAATTATATAGAACTAAATAAAATCTCTAAGTCCCTTTGTGAGACTAATAAATAAATGTAAAAAATAAAATATGGTAAAGTGAAAAAAATAAAGAAAAAAAATAGAAAAATCTTAGGTTTGCCCCCGACAGTCCCCTCCACAGCTATTGCAAATTTTTCCCATTTCATAAGGTGGGACCAGAGCTGAGCTGCGTGGTAATACCAGTAGAATACTGACAGTTACTTCCTTTTCTTTATTTCTCTAGCCAATCGCAGCACAGTGCTTATTCCTATCTGCCATGCCATAAGATTGTGTTAAAGAAAGTGAATCAGAATGAACAGACTGACAATGTGCTGGGAAATGATTGACAGTTCATAGATATAGAAAGCAAGTGAAGGCAAAGGGGGTTATTTGTGCCCTGACTTAGAATAAAGCAAAAAGGATCAGAGCAACAGGGCTGTAAAAGCAGCCCTGGTCAAAGCAGTGAACTACTGCTGCTGCTGGTCCTGCTAATAATAATGGTGACAATGACTAAAGGGAGGGGGAGAAGGAGATGACATTTAGGAGCCAGCAGGAACACAAGTGTTTACACGAGTGGCAGCTGTCTGTAACTTAATGGGTGTAAAAAGATATGAGAAGCCTTGCATTACAGTAAGCACAGCCTGAACCTTCTGGATGAGGATGACATGCTAGCTAAACCTTGCCCCCATATCCCCTGTTCTGTCTTGGTCTCTCTGCTGCTGGAGACAGAATTCCCCTAACAATAGGCAGTGGACAGCAAAGAAGTCAGACACTTTGTGACCAAGACTTACAGATTTCTTAATTATTTTTTGGGGGTGACCTACAAAATTGTTGGAGACCCCATCAGCCATCACACACAGGGAAGGTGTTTAAATTGACAGTGACCATTTAAGGCAGTGTACCAAATGGTGTATTTTTTTGTTTGGAAAAATGGCCATGATGTAAGTGTCAGATATCCCTGGCATACCTTAGGATTTCTGCTGTGTACTTCTATGTACTTCTCTGCACTCTCTGTTGCAGCATATTTTGCCATTTGATAGGGCTCATCCACATCCTCCCTCTGCGCAGAAATAGTCACAAATTTTACGCAGTGATTTTTTGGGGCAAAAAAAAAGTGATTTTTTTTTTTTTTTTTCATTTTTAGTTTAAATTCGAATAGCCATTTTTATCTCTAGTTCTATTAAAGAATTGGGGTATAATTCACAGAAAATAAAAGCAAAACAGTGCAATTTTACAAAACTGCAAATGCATTGAAAAATGACAAACTGCTTAAAAAATTCTATAGTAGAAAAAATCCTGTGGATATTGCATTTAATTTTTCCCCATCAACTCTCAGCTAACATCTGGCCCCAGCACCAATCCATACGGCAATTTTGGCATATTTTCCGGGAAAAAAAAAACATTTTGTTTGCTTGGATGGCAGCATAATTTAAGTAAGCTCCTTTTTTAGTCAGATTTATCATGTGTGATTTTTTTTTTTTGTTTACAAAAGGTTTCTATTTTTAAGTTTAAACATTATTCACATAATAGCCAACATAGGCCAAATAAAGGGGACAACATGTCATAGAGACATGTCAAAAGTTTTAATTGGTACGGATCTGAGTGCTCAGACCCATACCGATTGGGAGATAGAGCGGGGAGAGGACCACAGCTGCAGCACATCTTTTCCCCTCTCTCCTAATGGATACGCATCTGAACACTCAGACCCAGACCAATCAAAACGTTTGACATGTCTCTATGACATGATAAAATAACAGAAAGTGCAGCAGCAACTTACAGGGGCAAGTGATTACCGTACATACTCCCCCCGGTGTACACACGATAATAACCTGCTCTATAGATTTTAAAAAATGAGGATCTTAGCAAACCATTTGATCAAACAGAGTGTACCATGTCACAACGTTAAGGTGTCCTCAGAGACACGGTCCCTACTCTAGCATTTTCACACTAGTAATGGCCTCTCCTGGGCTGAACAAGCCTACAACTGGGCAGATAGGAGCCAAATCTCTATTTATAGAACCAACAGGACATGGGAGGAGTGCAAGCCAACAGGAGGCAGCCACCACACACACACACACACAACAGAAAAAAAGCAAAAATTGCCAGCACCCCTATGCCTCTGTTCACACTGTAGGTTGCATGCAACTTAAGTACAGACAACAAAAACAACAACAAAGTGCAACAGCAACCTTTAAGTGCAAGTGCTTAGCATGCATACTCCCCTCTGGGGTATATACAATAAAAAACCTGCTGTACAGATATTAAAAATGAGGATCTTAGCAAACTAGTTTTTTAGCCAGCATCCCCCCCCCCCCAAAAAAAAAAAACCTGCAAAAATTGCCCTCACTTTAGCAAGATTTGCGCTCCTAATAATACATTTTGCGCATGGCCCAGAGATTTTTGCCCGTTCGCCCCCTCAGTCTGCACCCAGCCATAGACGCAGTTAAGTACAGATTTCAGAGGTTTAGTATGTATCCGAATGCAAGTGAAAAGTAAACCATGGATAGAGATTGATTTTAGATAGTAACCACTATTGCTAAATAAAAATTTAAAAATAAAAAACACACACACACGTGTGTATATATATATATATATATATATATATATATATATATATATATTAGACTCACTAGGTGACACAGGAATTTAGGATGAAGTTTGTGCCCTTGGAATTTGCAATTGTACAAATACTCAATATATTAGCTGTTAACAGTGGTAAAAAGAAGTAAATGTCCATAGACCATTTCATTCCATACAGCATAATATGAAGTGTAATTATCACCTATGTACAATCTAGTATTTTAAAAACTCTAACTCCGACAGCTTTGGCTGATCAGTTTTGTCTCGAGCGCGGCATACTGTTACTGTAGGAACACGGCCGGGGATACAATGATTGCATTATTTTCATCCACATAAAATAAACCAAGCAGGCCATGTGGCTTTATAAAATTACATTATGGGAGTCTTTTTGTTCTCGAAACTATGCAGCAGAAAATTTGCAGCGACCAATTTAAAGGATTAAACTGTTACTCGCTGGGTTTTCTTTTGCATAACTTGATGTCATTTAAAGGGAATTATGAGTGGCAGCAGCCATTGGCATACCCAACATACTTACATAAACTTTTACAGAACAATGATGTTTTCAATATTTCCTTATAAAATGGAGCTGGAAATATAACCGACACATGTGTGCACCAAACTGATCCACGCCATGGCCAAGTGAAGTGCGTAATATGTGGTATTGGTTTTCCTGTCTTTCTTTGGGTTTGTTTTTTAAATGAGCTCGCCGTTTTGGTGAGATATACAATATGCATATTGCAGTCCAAGAGCCTGATGGCTACCTGCCAGTTAGGTTAGGTCATTGGACTTGTCAATCCTCACATAGCTCCATACTGAGTCATTTAGAAGAATATGTTAGAATGTAACAAAGATAGTTGTGTCAGAAATAACACGAGCCCTGGAAAAATAATGGCTGTAATGTCGGAGGTTTTTACCTGCTGTTGAGATTGGCCTGCGTATGTTGCCTTAGGCTTTATGCACATGGAAGAAAGAAAGCAAAGGAATTCTTACAGTTTTGTGCTATGGAGCCATAGAGACTCCATGTGCTGCCATATGGTGCTCCACACTGCAGCATATTAATAAAATATCACCTTTCTCCAAGGAAAGTCTCAATATGAGGCATACAGAGGTATAGCGGGGGTCAATGGAGGTCTGAGGGGGCCATATTATAGCTTGGCACATGTTTGTCTATTACAGCCATACTATGGTGGTGTAGACTATTAGTAGGTTAGAAGTATCTTGCCTGCTGATATATCCCTGTACTGTACGGGGGGCTAAGGATGAGGATAATTTTCTTACCTTGATCCTCAGCACAGTTTTCAGGAACTTTGTTGTTTAATATATATGTAAATGAGGAGGTTTGGCACACTGGGGGTGGGACTAGTACACTCGAGTGCATTGATCCGCTCTGACTGGCCCTTCCTTCCTAGTGAATATTCATCCAGAGTGACGTCACTGCAGTGGGCCACCCCAATATCCATTAAGCTGATGGGGCAGATCGATGCACTTAAGTGTACTAGTCCCACTCCAAGTGCACCAAAACACCTCTTTTACATATCTAATAGACTACAAAGTTTCCAAAAACTGCACTTAGGATGAAAGTAAGAAAATTACCTTCATCATAAGGACCCCGTGCCCTATAGGGACACATCACCAGGACAGATGCTACTAACCTGCTGATAGTTTCTAGTTTCTTGTCGCCTAGATTTTTTTTTACTGATTAGAGCCAGATGCCAAAAAATGTGTTGTTTTTTGTAATCTGTTTCTATTTTCTGAATGAAAATGTTTTTATTTAAATTGTAATACATTATTATGGGGGCAGCATCAGATTCCCGCTGTCTGCCCGCTCCGTGGAGCGGGTGGATACAGCGGGAGGACCGCCTGGAAAACTGGGATACAGCCTATGGCTATGGCTGTATCCCAGTTTTCCAGGCGGTCCTCCCGCTGGATCCACCCGCTGCACGGAGCGTGTAGACAGCGGGAATCATTACCGAGAGTTCGGGTTCGTACAAACCCGAACCGAACTCGGTTTGGACCATCCCTACTAGAGATGTTTTCTCTACAAAACAGGAAGCTTAAAGTGTCACTGTCGTGAATTTTTTTTTTGCAGAAATCAATAGTCCAGGCGATTTTAAGAAACTTTGTAATTGGGTTTATTATCCGAAAAATGCATTTTTATCATGAAAAAGCAGTTTGAAGCTCTCCCCCCTGTCTTCATTGTTCTCCTATGGAGAGAGCTAAAGAAAAGACCAAAACAGGACAACAAAGAGTTAATCTACAAATCCCTCACGGGATATCTCCTGTGACAGTCACCAGTGACCTGTCTGAGCTCAGATTACAGCTGTCACCCAGCTCCGTGCCTGTAATCCTCTGTTATCTGCTTTCTGCTGCCGGCTAACTCCCTCCTTCCTCCTCCCCCCTCCCCTCTCCCTAGAACAGACAGGGTACGTCTCCTGCAACAAGTCACAATTTTCAGATTTTTCAGAGTGGATGAAAAAGAGGAAGGAGGGGGGGACCTGGGAAAAGGCTTTTTACATGCAAATAATGGCAGATTTGGCTAATAAACCCAATTACAAAGTTTCTTAAAATCGCCTGGACTATTGATTTCTGCAACAAAAAAAAAATACGACAGTGACTCTTTAAGCTTATTTTCAGACATAGTGGCCAGAAGGAAAACTGCAAGATTTCAGGATTATTTTATAGTATAGACGTTACTATACTAGTAAAATGTTAAATGGAAAAATATCACTAAAATTTCTCAAAAAAAATATTTTTAACATGAAAATTTTATTTTAAGCAGTTTTCTATGACTTTTATATTGATTATATTAATAAGGTCAGTGAGCATCCAACTCTAGGCACTCCTGATCAACTGATTCAAAGGGGCCCCTGTACCCATCTTAGCACTTTGGCTTTGGCTCACTTTGTTCTGTGTCCCTACTGAATGTACAGACTTGTGCCTGGTAAGCAATGTAAGCTCCGGCGCTTGCATGAACACTCAGGCTGCTTCAATCAGCTGATCATTGAAGGTCCCAGAAATGAAATTGACCAGATATTCAATATATTATCAATATAAAAGTATTTCTGTATTTCTTACGAAATGTCTCTGCCGTAAACAGTGGAAACTGAACGCAGTCAGGAAGGAAATGACGTGGGATCAGCAGGTGAGTATTCCTCTCTTTTTTTTCTTTTTTTTTAAAGCACCCTGATTTCTTTTACAATTGTCTTCCCTTATGTGAACCTCCCTTTAATCTCTGTTATCCCCCTTATTTATCCCTGTACCATTCTCATTATCTGGACACAAGGTAGAATATGATGACACAGCCTTGAACCATTTATGTAATATTCTGGTATCCATGTTCCCTGGGTAGATCTTCATCCATCATATTACTGAATCCCATTATTATTTACCACTGGCTGCATTCATAGTCACTCTGCTCTGACCAGTTAATGACGGTGGTCGCTGAGCTTCTACAATACAGGAAACATATACAGATAGGTATGAGCTCACATCAAGCTGAGTATACCTATTATAAAATAATTGTATTAATTGTAGAGTTAAATAAATCTAACTGAACACCTTTCCTATAAATTATCATGGGTTCTTCAACAGATATAAGGCTGAGACCTCGTCCATTTTTGTATTGAATTGACCTTTACTGTATATGTTTTAAAGACCTTTTTTACAACTTCTCACAGTTTTATATATAATACTTACATCCTGATTAGCATTCATACATGTATTTTCTGGATCCTTTAAGGGGGGGTTCACACCTAACTTTCAATGAGATTACATACTTCTCACTTTCAATGAGATTACATACATGCAACGGAATTGTCATCCCACTGCGAGTATGTAAAAGGTAGCCCCCTTAACCCCCCATGGCCCAGTACATACATTACTGGTCAGTGCTGCGGCTTGCTTTGGGGGTTCCTGACGTCTGGACGTCCCGCTCAGCCAAACAGTGTGCTGCTCCGCTGCAGCCACTGATTGGTGGGTTTTATAAAGCAAAAGAGTTTCCTTCTGTACTCAAAAAGCAGTTTTCCTAACTCCCCCCTCACTTCAGAAGACGCAGGATTTCTGTGTTCATTATGGTCTATGGAGGGGGGAGGGGCTGAGTGAGCCCAGAGAGGAGAAAAGGCAGCCCTGCCCAGCACATCATCCTGTAATCTTCTCTTATCAAGCTCCTAAACTAGCATTCATCTTTCTGACCTTTGAATCCAGCGTTTTATGTGCCCAGTCTCCATACTGAACAGCTGCTTGTCTCCTCTCCCTGCTCACTCATCCCCTCGGCTCCTCCATAGGTTATAATGGACACAGCAGAATCCGACTTCTCTTTGCTTTTCTGCAATGAAGACAGATTTGCCTGATAATGCACAGATAAGAAGTGAGAGGGAGGCTGGAAAACAGTTTTTGAGTACAGAAAGAGGAGTTTCTTAAAATTTCCTGTACTATTGATTTCTGCAAAAATATTTGAAATGACAGTTACACTTTAAGGATAGGCTCACACCATGAAAAAATGTCATCCATCTTTGTACAAATACCAATGTTATTTTTAAATAACGTCCATTATTGACAGATGACAAATGTTACTGTAAAAGACAGCAATAATTTTTAAATAGCGTGAACAAAGCCTAGGGGCTATTCCCTTCTGGGGTAGTTATGCTCTATCGAGAGTATGCACAGGATAGGCCTGCAGCTCCATTCTGCTGGTATTTTAGGGTCCCCTTTCTTGAGATCGGATGGGGGGGGGTGCATGGGTAAGCACAAACCTCATAATCTTTCAGTTATGCCCTATAGTTTTTATGCCAGTCTTATGATCAGTTCTTTTTCAACCAAAACCAGGAGTGGGTTGAAAATGCAAAACTGAAAATCTTACCACTTTGGAAACATATCGGGCAAAGGCGGCCATCTCATAATATAGAAGGCAGCTAATAATGAGCATGATCTTTATTAGTGGCCGTCAGTGTGACAAGTGGGCTGCCATTGTCAGATATGTTCCTGAAGTGGGAACATAGCCTTGACATGTACATATTCCATCAGATTTGTAGATGCAGAGCTCTGTAAGTTTAGAGGGGGGACATTTTTGGCCTCAGCGATTAAACACATTTTTTCAATCTTAGCTTTCTGGATAGTATAACTTTTTTAATTTTGTCGGCACAGCTGTATATAGCCGAATGTTTGTTTTTTTAAGAACATTCTTTCTATATGTACTATTTCTGGAAAGTATACATTACATATCATTACCAGTCCCAAGCTGTCTTCTTGGTGACTTCAGCCCCAACAATGAAGCCAACTGGATTGATCATCCCACTTCCAGTCATTTAATAGAAACTAATGCACTCACTATGCATATATGTAACAGAATAATAATTAAACTAAAACATTTAGTTTGTTTTGTTTGATAGTTTGCCACTAAATAGTCTTTCTAAAGAAAAAACTTTTTTTTATCCTGTTTTGGTTTTTTGTTTTAGTTGGATCTTTGATCTCAGTGCATATATGCTGATTCCACACAAATTAAAGGGGTTAACCAAGATTAGAAAAAGCACAGCTACTTTCTTGCAAAAACAGTACCACCCCATCTTTAGGTATTACAATTAGGCTATGTTCACTCACTGTCTTCCATTGAAGTCTATGGAAACAACTATTGTTAGTTCACAAACTACATGAAATAATGGCTGTTGTTCAAGACATTTATTGACAACTGTTATTTATAAGTTCACACAGGTTTTTTTTTCCTTTTTGCCCATCCGTTCTCTGTCTTTTCAACAAAATTGAATGGACCTTTAAAAATAGCGAGACCCAAAAGAGTGTGTAATGTGGTCATCATTCAACCTAAACTTAAATAATGTACCAACAGTTGTCATTGCAATGACGGCCGCAAAAGTATGTGGAATAATGGCCATTACTTGGTACTCAAAATACCAGTTGTTATTTTCAGTATCAGATAACAGCTATTGAAAATCGTTGGGTGAACATAGACTTAAAATCCATTCATTTCAATGGAACTGGGCTAAAAAACTATGTCTGGATAATCCCTTTAAGTCCACAGCAGATAAACAGCTGCCAATTTTGGCTTAGAAATGGTAGGACGAAGAAAGGGCAATGGGCGACCTTTCTATGTTACTTTTCACAGCTTTTCCAGGCTTACTTTTTCTTCCTTAACGTAAGTTCCATGTTACAATGTGTGATGAATTTGTACAATTTTCTTTCGTACACTCTGTATGGATTGTATGTCATCTAATCAGCAAAAAAGAGTTGTGCAAAATTTTTGGGACTTTTTTAAAAGACACGTATAATAAATATGGGGCTAAAAAGTGATTTCAGTTAAACCAAACTCTGAAACCATGACAAGTTTTGCTCCAAAGTATGAATTTTCCCAGTCCACTATGTACTATGATTTGTGTTGCTTATATAACACCAACATACTGTATTCCATAGTTGAATATTTTTTTCTTAAAATTGCATCCATGTTTTACCTTTATTTTATGCTGTATGAGCATAGCCTTGTGTCCGTTAAAAAAAAAAAAGGATCCGTTTTGATCCGTTTCCTTTATAATGGAAGTCAATGGAAAAACTGATCAAAACCGATGCACACAAATGCATTTGTTTGTTTTTTTTTCATCCGTTTTTCAAATTTTTTGGTGAAAAATGGATGAAACAAACTTATTGCAAAAACGCAGTGTGAACCCAGCCTAACTCTAGTAAAGTTTTTGTGCCACAGAAGTATTTGGACCCACTCCAGGTATTGGCTAAAAATGATGACCAAACCACTATGTATAAACCTAACCAAATAGATAAAGTGTGGGAGAACTAAGCCTGATTTCCAGACTTTTCAGAACAAGCCATTATAATTTTACAATAAATTGTAATTCCTAGAATAGAATAATTGTAGATGTTCATGGATCTTATAAAAAGATTAAATGTCGGAATAAACTTAAGTGAGGCATAAACTATAAAAGCAATAAAAGATCAATATCATTCAAAGCGGATCAGTCATCATGGCTCAACTCCAGGAGTTATTTTTAAAGGAAATCAGTCATGGAGGCTTAACTTCATTAAGACATCTGGACCTTCTTGTGGCTCTTCGCAAATGATCGATGGTGATATAGATCTCACATCAGTGATCCTTTCTTCAGTTTGGCGGAGCGCAGGTTGTGGTCATTTCCAAGGATCTTGCGCGTGGGTCCAGAGGTCCCAATGTCATGAGGAGCAGCAGAGGCTTCTATGTCACCAGAATACTGCAAGAATCAATAAAAAAAATCCAGGATAAATTATGTCTGATCAATAACCAACACACACACACACACACAAAAATCATAGCTACACGGACCATTTCAGCTAGTTTGTAGTCTAAGACCGTGTGCACACAAAGTTTTTGGTCCTGTGCTTATACTTGAAAAAAAAGGCTGTCTTTTTTTAATATAACATTCATTAAATAATACAATGTGTGCATTACTAGGCACTTGCGTTTCATTGAACTCAATGGTGACATCCGTCTTTCATAACATCTGTGTGCTAATAGTCTAAGGCTATGCTCCCACTTCTGGAAAATGATAGGGAAAGCGGCCATCTCGTAACATAGGCAGCCACCAATAATGATCATGTTCATTATTAGTGGCCGTTTACTTAACAAGACAACCATCAAACAATATTTTCCCGATGTGGGAACATAGTCACAGGCTGATTTCATTTCATACAGCTGTATCCATGTTTTCCAGGCATTCCTCAGGCTGCATCCATCTTCAAGAGGCGGCAGAATGCCGATCATTTTGGTCTGCGCAAACCCAAACTTTTGTTAAGTTCGCTCATCTCTAATGATACTCTGTTGGACACCCACAATTGTGGGCCGTGAAGTGGCTAGAGAAGGGGGTTCTAAAGTCTATGGAGCCCGATCCACAGTGCAGACCCTATAAGTGCAGAATTCTATATTTTTTACAGTACGGGCTTCAGGCACATGCACTGCCCATGGCATCCACAATCAAGTGCATTGGCACATGAACTAAAATGGGTCCAGTATACATATAGTAGGCCTGTACTGAAGTTAGAATGTACAGAACAGATATATGTATTGAATACACAAACAAAAGATATGTATCCATAGATAAAGAATATATATTGTTACAGGATATTATAAACATAAACACCATATATGCTATTAAAAATGGTTAAAAATCTGCCGATTGTTCATAACCCTTGTACCATAGGCGAGGCAGGGCCCTTACAGTGTATGTTGATTGCACTTAATAGGGGCAAATCATTTAAATACTGCAAATTTTAGTCGTGTGAAGGAGGCCTTATGCTGGTGTCACATACTACATCTTTTCTAGCTTTTATAGCCAAAGACAGAAGTAGATTAAACAGGAGTAGAAAATATAAGGGAAAGACTTCTTCTTCTTCCCACTTAATTTGCTTCTAAAATTAGGTGTTGAGCCCTCTTCTGCTTCCAGGCGTGAGCTTCAATTCCCTGTCTCAGAAGTCAGCCTTCCAAGATGTGGAGGGGCAGGTGCAAGCAGGCATGATGTTAAATAGTTGCATGACATAAACTTTTTTTTATCAAGCTTTTGTTTAAGGGCCCTACTACACCGAGCAATAATCATCTGAATCAGTCCAATTCATCTGATTACTGCTGCATGTAATAGAGACAACGATCAGCTGATTAAATGATCATCGGCTGATCGTTTCTTTAGGCCCAGACCTAAAATCATTGTGTAATAGTGATCTAAATATAATAGCAATGCATGGCCAACTGCTGATGATTGATACATTACCTGTTCAAGCTCCCGGTCTTGCGCTCCGGCACTCTTTATGTGTTTTGGCAGCGTGCGCTGCAGCTTCAGAGCAGCCTGTCCGTGCACAATGTCCGTGCAGCCCTTGCTAAATGATTATCGGGCCATGTAATAAGGCCAGTAAACGAGCCCTGACGTAGCAGATCTGCCCTTGTTTACAATATTGATCGAGTCAATGTAGATTAGAGATGAGAGCAACTCGAGCATGCTCGAGTCCAATTGTTTGGCACTTGAAGACTGGTGGCTGGAGAAGTTGGATTCAGCCCTAGGGAGTCCTGGAAAACATAGATACAGCCTATGGCCTATGGCTGTATCCATGTTTGGGGGAATCCCTAGGGCTGCAACCAACTTCTCCAGCCACTTGTAAAATGCCGAACGACTGGACTCGAGCATGCTCATGTTGAGCTCATCTCTAATGTGGACTAATGTTTTTGTTTTTGGGGTCTCCTCTAACACCTCCTATACCTTCCATATCTGTACCTCCAATATTTGCACCCCTGACTGTGCCTTAACCTTGACCATTGGTCATTCTGGGCATTTTTTAATTTTAGATGCAGATGATGAATAAAAGTAAAAACATGTGCGAATGAGGATGTAGCCTTTATTATTTCTGTGGCTAAACTACTTACAGGTTATGTAGATCTTCATGTTAATCTCTCTCTTTAATATAAAATTCAGCAAAAAGCCACAATGTAGTTGAGGCTAATTGGTGCATATCTGATAGTCGAGCACACTGTGTGCATTTCACATTGATCCTTATTAAAGAAAATGTACAAATACACCCAATTAATCTCACTGACACGAATTGGTGACTAATATTCTTACTCACAATGCAATTCATTTTCTCATGTGAAAATAAAAAAACAACTATTTTATTAAATGATTTTGTAATTTATCTCTGATGAAATGAAAACATTTTGTACGGTGCTGGCTCCAAGCAAAAAAAAAAAAATTTACTCAGTCCTCGATACATACTAAACTGAGAGGCTACAGAGTTATAATAAAGTAGAATTAGAGAATTAGAATTAGACAAAAAATGGTGCCCTTGTCCTAACAACCAATCAGCATCCAGTTCTTATTTTTCCAGTACTGGTTTGATAATAAAGCAATGATGTGATTGGTTACAATGGGAAGCTTCTGAACTTTTTTCCTGTCCATACTACATAGTCACAGGGACTCCTCCTGTATAGGCTTGATCGAACATCGGGAAAAGTTAGGATAGATCGAACTCGACTCGCGGGACCAGGAGAAGAAGACCTGCGCCCGGACAGGTAATGTATTAAGCAAGGGCTGCAAGGACATTAGTAACTATGTCCCTGCAGCCCTTGTTTCACGATCATCGGGGCCGTGGAATAGGCCCAGTAAACGAGTGCCGATCTGCTCGTTTACTCGTCTGGTGGAATAGGACCCTAACTTCTCCCGATGTTCGATCAAGCCTACTCCTGTACAGCCTTCTGCTCATGGGTCCTTCATGTACAAAAGACTATATGGCAGTTCACACTATGGGCGAGTTCCGCCGTCTGCTGAAAGAAGTGACATATCAATTCTTTCAGCGGACGGTGGAATCGGCCTGGACATAGAATGGTGTCTATGGCACGGGCCGAGATGCGCGCCGCCGCGAGCGGGGACGAGCAACAGAAACATTTAACTAGAGTCATAAAGAAGCACAATAAGGCCCCATGGACCTCTATTAGGTCAGTATTTGTTCCTTATTTTCAACTCTGTGATGAGTATTTTTAGCCATAACCGAAAATGGGTCCAAAACACATAAAGAGGTGCAAATCTTTCCATTAAAATTTTTCCAATCTCATACAGTTTGGGACCCTTTACATGGGCCGACAGACAGGGAAAAATGAGTCATCACAAAGCCCAGCCATTTAAATCTGTTTACACTCAATGACATGATGAGGCGTTTGCTTGTTTGTCAGCCGATCGCTGGTCCTTTTACTCAGGCCAACTATTGGGAATGAGCATTCCTAGGAAAGCCCAATAATCAGGTAAAAGGTCCTTTAATTAGCTGATAAGTTTGTAAACGTCAATCAGGTCCACCCTATACCATTGTTGTGTCTTGTCAGAATACAGTATGACGGACCTACCATATCTCTGGGACATCCACCAATTGTTAGAGTAGGGACCCAGAGCTGGTTTTGCACTGCATCCTGTTCTGAGTTTATCTGCGGCTCCGTTCTCTTGAGAGATGACTGCATTTGAATGCACAGCCGCATGGCCACCG
The DNA here is from genome assembly GCF_027789765.1 of Dendropsophus ebraccatus. Taxonomy (NCBI): domain Eukaryota; kingdom Metazoa; phylum Chordata; class Amphibia; order Anura; family Hylidae; genus Dendropsophus; species Dendropsophus ebraccatus. Next base: position 35,836,461 of record NC_091462.1, on the reverse strand, counting down.
TGCCACCATGCTGAAAAATATCTGTGAAGGTGATGCAGTGCAACATCAGCATTGCATCTTGTTTATTCTCACATCCAATGAGGGCCCCTGAGGTGGGCCAACACTGATCATGAAATGATGGCATATTCTAGAGATATACAGTAGTTAAGAGTATATATAATAAATAGCTTTTCCAAAGCTATCCCATTTTAGGCTAGGTCCACAAATAGTATTTTTGTCAGTATGTGGTCCTTATTTTGAGGTGATGACATAGCCTAGATGAGATTAGACACCCCCAGTGTTATGGCAATAAGATAGACACCTAAAGCTGATAGTATCAAAGGTCTTTTAGATAAACAATGTATAAGTCCATCGTAATGACATGTCTGCTGTGCAGTATTAGGCCATGTTCACATAACGTACAGTAAGTGGCCATTGTTGCCAGGCTGTGATTAATATGCCACTTCCTTTGGGCTGCCGTCTAAGGAATCCCGGACGAAGTGTATACACATAGGGGGGGATTTACGAACGGTATGCCAGAGGTACGCAGATTAGCCCCTTCTCCCTGGCGTACTTCTCCCGTGCGTGTCACTCGCCCGATGGGCGGGCTGGCGGAGCTTGTGGGGGCGTGATGAGGCGGGGAGGAGGCGTGGCCTCCTCCCTCGCCTCATTTATCATGATTTACGCCTGCTCACAGCCTCTTAGTGAATTCTGCCGTGGAAAAGGGGGCCGAACTTAATCGAAGACCAGCATACTTGTATGCCTGTCTTCATAAATCCCCCCCATAGTATACACTCCGTCTGGGATCGCTAGCGGCGCCACAAGAAACTGACATGTCAGTTCTCTGCGTCCGCTATTCATTGAATAGCGGCCGCAGAGAACCTGTCAGTTCACACAATGGAGCGTGCGGCTTAGCCCACACGCTCCATTGTGTGCAGCGGCGAATTGGGATGCAGGCGCACACGGATGAGCCCGCATCCCAATTAAGAAGAAGCAATATGATATTCACAAATTCTGTGACCTGGCCGGGTCACAGAATGGCCTGTGTTTTACAGAATGTGATCATGGCCTTAGAGCAGCTGTGAATGTATAGTTGTCCTGTATAAATCATTGAGTCCAATGTACCCCAATACAGCACTGAACCAGCTTTACTTTATTTTTCAATGATTCTATGTAATCTGGAGCCCTGTATTATGTTCGTGACTAGACCTACTGCAGGACTGCTGGGAGTCAGTACAACCCTGACATGAGGATTCTTTACAGTAAGAGTAGTGAGTCTATCTCTACCATACTGTGTTGGGATGGTTGACTCATTTAACAAGTTCAAAGAGGGCCTGGATGCTAACCTTAAAAAACATAATATTATAAGCAATAGTTACTATGGACTTCTGGAGGTGGGACATTGATCCAGGGATTTATTCTGACTATAATATTTCGATTCAGGAAGGAATTTTCTCCTAGAATGGGCCAATTGGCTTCAGCCTCATACAGGTTTTTTTTTTTGCCTTCCTCTGGATCAACACAGTAAGGTTATGAGTTGACTTTGACAGGCTTTTTTTTCAACCTTATGAACTATGTAACAATGAACACAGCCAGATATTCAATTGTTTGAAACTCTTTTATTCATACAAATTACACAAAAAAGTCATACAACTGTAACTAGTGTTTTTTTTTTTTTTTTTGTAAATTGGCCGCATGTATACTGCGCTTGATCCCACAGACAAGTCTTTATTGCAGAACAGTTGAGTTTATCATGTATTCTGTAAATTGCAATACAGTGGAGGTTGACGAGGCTAACATATACACAGGAGGGTCCCCGCTGGGTCTCTGGAAGCCTGCAAGTACAGAATATACAAAGAAAATCACCATAAAATTCAGTGCTGCAGTTGAATACAAACACTCTTCAATTCCTGCTGTGATTTGGCATCCCCCTTTGGACAGCTGGAAACTGAGTATAGTATCTGCTGCCAAAAACACATTATAAGGGAACTTGAATGCCCAGTTTCATGGAAACAAGCAGTAACCGACTTTATGACTCAGCTAGAAAATAATTAATAAAACCCTTGATTCTGTATAGGAAACAAGAACCGCTCCAGTCCTTTCTCTATGCCTATGGCAAAAAAGCAAAAAAAAAATCTTTAATGAAAAGAACCTTCAATGCTTTAACCATCAGTTTTACTTTAGCCTTTAAGAGTGAGAAATAGCTAATAACATTTATACCAGCCTTCTGTTCTGTTTTATGAGTCTGCCATTCAGATATTGTCCAATGCATTGCTTTATTGCTTGTAGCAAAATTATTTTGCATGGACAATATTGTACTGGACCAAATAGCGATGGTTAAACTGATATAAGATTATGTTATGGGGTGGGGGGGTGATGCTTTGGCGATAGAGGTGAGAAAAATGAAAACATTACTCGCTTGCCCTGGTTTGCAATTTGGATCTATTGACTTGTGATTTTTTTTATTTATTTTTTTACTATTTGTATTAAAATCGAAATTCACTACTTTCTACTTTATAAGGGAATTATCGCCACTTCTAGTTTTTCTATTTATGTGCTTTATACTGTATGGTAATAAAATTGTTCAACATGTTAGTGTAACCTATTTGTTGCCATTGAGATTTTTTTTTTTTTGAATGGATCCCCAATAGATTTATACAGTAGCTAGAGTGCAAATCTTAAAAATAGAAGCAAATCTATAAAGAGATTTCATAGGGCAAATCGGTGGAATAAAAGAAGGTTCCGTTAGATTATGTGCATTTTTACTAAACATATCTCATAGAGCAATTGATAAGTTAAAGGGATAGTCCCGGAGAAAGAAATTATAATTTTTAAATGAACTAGTAGCAGAAAGTCACAGATTTGTTATTTACCTCTATTTTAAAAATTGAAGCCTTCCAATACTTATCAGCAGCTGTATGCCCTGGGGAAAGTCAGACATGGTGCTCCCTGCTGCCACCAACAATGAAAAGAATTATAACTCCTTTAAGATGGTAATACAGGAGAGAGTTTGGTAAAAGATGTTGGTTGTTCCCAGTTAGCTGTGTGTAAAAGTTAGTGTATATATAAACAAATTGGTAAGTTATAAAAGATAAACATATACGAAAGTCAAGGAATTAATTAAAGCGTTAGGATAGAAGCCCAATATCCTCAGCGTAGATCATCAATATCACCCCTGCCACCATACACAATCGAAACAGAGCAAGAAGCAGACAGTATTGTACACTGTGTTGTGGCCTTGCTGGCTTACTACAGTTAAACCCCCTTTCCTGTCAGTAAGACATGAGCTGCAGTACCCAGCATGACCACTGCATAATGTATGGCGCTGTTTACTTCCTGCTCTTTTTCACACTATATGGTGGCACCACCACTGTGGCAACCAACACCCCATTAATTTAATACCGATGACCTATCCTAAGGATAGGTCATCAACTAACTTTGCCCTGGAATCCCCTTTAAATGGGATATTTATAAGCCATGAAAGAACAGAGCACTAATCTTGGGATATGTGATTTCTGACACTAAAATCGCACGGTTAAACAAATACTATATAGCCGTAGCTTCATTCATATTAAGACAGCCACTTCCAATCATAAAAGAAATCCATCAACACTAAACAGTTCCATTTCCTACAATGATACATAGTTTATACCTGGGTACAACCATGCACTTAGGGACTGCAGCAATTTACCAAAATAATACCAAATTAGCACGGTAAACATTAAAATCAGACCTTTTGGGCAAAACCAGTGTCCTAATTTTTCCCTTCAATCTGTTCCTAATCTCGATTCATCAATAACTCCTGCCTTATTATAGGACTATGACAGGCCGCTAGCGCACTTGATAAATTATACATCTCAAGCCGGATCTAAAAAATTCTGAAGCTCAAGTGCTAATTATCTGTACAGGCCTAGTTAATAACGAGATTTCTTGTTAAGTATCTGATCACAGCATGGACATCATTTGTCAAGAACCTCAAGCCTACCTCTGAGACCCGCTCCTCCAAGTCTCTCTTGCCTACCATATGTAAAAACCAGGATCTTTGTTTCCGTAATAACCTTTTATTAGGAACTGACACAATGATTAAGTTCACTGTAGACACATACAATGAATTAGACAATTATCCGTGCTGCTTTAAGCTACTCCGGCTCCTAGCAAGACAAAATAATTAATATTGTATTTTAATTTGATGTGTTCCACATTTAAACCCCAATTTGCTCGGTACACCTGGAATGAAGCAAGTGTTTGCTGGCAGTTTTGCTCTGATGGAATGGGGGCTCCTGCCGTTAATACGCGGAGGCACAGAAGGTAGACTACACCGCCATCACTTTTCAACGGAGCAAAGAATGCTCCGGCATTAATGGGAAAGGTAATTACCTACGTCTAACTTCATGGCCTTTCCTCTAATGAAACTATAATCTCTCAGGTCTATATGGTTTAAGCATTTGCATCTTAACCTCTTCGTTGCCAGGACGCGGGTCCTGCCCGGCCTACAGTCCGTTTTTTTTTTTTTCGTGTTAATTACCTTTTCTATACAAATATTAAATGTGAAAGCAAAACCCACGGCATTAGCAGAGAGTTCAAAGAAATTAAGACAATTTAGTCCATTAAAGGCGCGGAGAGCGGAGATGATCATTATAGCTTTTTTTTAATTAGAGAATCTCATTAACACCTTGTACATGTTATATGAAAGCTATTTAATCCGTATAGAGTTTCAGGCCATGGTCAAACTATATTTATGACTGGTATTTTCAACTATAAAAAAAAATAATTTAATTGCGTAAATGGCTAGGGAAAAAAAATAATAATTATAATTTTTTTTTAAACTGTTGTTTTTAATGGCTGAAAATACCAATCGGAAAAACAGTTTTTCAGGATGTAATCGTAAAACAAAAAAGAAGATGTTAATTGACTTTATGGAAAGTAAAAATAAAGCTATGTTCACACATTGTCAAAATGATGGCCCTTTCTACTGGACGGCAAACAAAATCCAGTGTTGTAAAATAATAATCCAATAAAAACAGACATCATGTGTGAACATATGTGCACTAATGCCCCTTGTACTGTTGAGTTCAATGGAACTTAAAGGTCGTCGTCCCGCACTACAAAAACATGGCCACTTTCTTTAGGCCATTATTGAAGCCAAAGCCAGGAACAGACTATACACAGAGAACACGTCATAAAGGTAAGATTGAGATTTTTTTCCTTTTCAAACCCATTCCTTTGGCTTTGGCTTCAAAAATCTGTCAGATAAATCTGTCTGTGTAAAGACACCCTTAGAGACAGCACCACTCTTGTCTCCAGTTTGAACGCAGGTTTTGTAACACAGCTCCATTGAAGTAAATGGAGCTTAATTGCAAACCACACCTGACCTGGAGACAAGAGTGGTTCATTCTTTGAGCGGAGAGGAGAGGCGCAAGAGAAATCCTATTGAAGAAATTGGACAGGCAGAATTTTAAGCAGAATCCGCCACACAGACTCCCCTATTAAATTCAGCCCCTTTCAGTGTGCAAGGGCCCAGAGACAGCATCACTCTTGTCTCCAGGTCAGGTGTGGTTTGCAATTAAGCTCCATTTATTTCAGTGAAACTGAGTTACAAAACCTGCACCCAAACTGGAGACAAGAGTGGCCATATTTTTGTAATGCTGAATAACCCCTTCAATGCTGAGAGAAACAACATTTTTTTGAACATTTTTGAGCAGGAAAAATTCCCACCTTTTTTACACCTGTGAACACCTTTGTAGATTCTGTCATATTTTTCGAGAAAAATAGTGCGCCACACAATGCTCTTCCTAATAAAATGACAGATGTCATAAAGGAACCCAACAGACCAGACAAGACGTTGTGGGGTCTGTTGGCAGTGTAAAGGTCCTTTTTAGAGATGAGCGAACCGGGTTCGGGTTTGAGTCCATCCGAACCCGAACGTTCGGCATTTGATTAGCGGGGGCTGCTGAAGTTGGATAAAGCTCTAAGGTTGTCTGAAAAACATGGATACGGCCAATGACTATATCCATGATTTCCACATAGCCTTAGGGCTTTATTCAACTTCAGCAGCCACCGCTAATCAAATGCCGAAAGTTCGGGTTCGGATGGAGTCGAGCATGCTCGAGGTTTGCTCATCTCTAGTCCTTTTACATTAGAAGACCTTTGGACTACCACGGCCACAAACGAGCTCTGATCAGGAAGATCTGCATGTGTTTGCAGTGTCTTTATACAGCACAACTGATCGAGCAGCCAGGCCACACGAACAATCACTGTATGGTCTGTGCGGCCATTTAAATTCATTAATATCAGCCACACATCTCCTGTTTACACAGGAAGATGGGCAGCCAAAAAACAATTTATAGGGCTGCTAAAAATTTACAATCAGCCCAGGATCTTCCTACTCCTTGGCTTTTGCATGGGCCAATTATCAGCTTTTTCAGCAACATTCGTTGACAATATTCAGCCCATGTAAAAGGTCCTTTAGTGCCTGTCATGACTGCTGGTAAATCTACAGTAACTGAATGTACACCCGCCTGGGGTAAATATGCAAGACTAGCAGTGTACACACTGTATAGAATACTGGCCTTAACTGATTGTGACAGTCCAAATAGTGGACATGCTGTAAGGGAGCCTGAGACCTGCATAAAGGACAGAGACAGACAGACAGTGTTAGCCCTAGTGCAAACTAATCCAACCCCCCCCCCCCTCCCCAAGACTATCCCTGCCTACTTACCAGCCCATTTCTAAGCGATCGCCAACAACTGGGCGACACAGAATGAGACATGACAGAGGAACACAATAAAGAATAGTCAGGCAGATGCAGGTCAAACAAGAGATAGCAGAATGGTACAAAAACAGTTGGCAAAACGGAAGTCGGAAGGGCAGGCAAAGCTGTCAGAATTCCATGCAATCTAATCTAATATGAAACGCTAGCTCACGCTACAAGAGAATATCGCAAGCAATGTCTAAGAGCACAAGTGGACTTCTTATGAGATGCCAAAGAAACTGTCCACTACTCAGCCTAAGGGGCAGTTTACATGGAGTAAACCTGGCGGAATTCCTGTCATACAGGCAGTCTATGGGAGGGCTCGCGCACGTCCTTTCTATGCGCCTTTCCTCTTGGAAAAATTGACATGTCAATTCCGCGGTGGAAATTTTTACTCCATGAGAACTGGCCCTAAACAATCTGCAGCCCGGCAAGGCCTAGCAAAAATAAAAACATACAAGTGTGGTGGAACCACACAACAAGTGCTGGAATAAGACTGGAGTTCAGACTGGAAAAACACACTGCATTTTTTTGGAAAGTTTTTGTGCCAAAATCAGAAGAGGATCCAACAGAAAAGAGAAGTACAAGTCCTCCCTTTATATTTTCCATCCCATTTGAAACCACTTCTGGTTTTGGCACAAAAACTGCAATGGCAGTTTTTCAAAAAACTTCCACGTGTGATTCCAGCCTCAGACTGGTAGAAAGCAGATACACTGAAATATGACCAAAAGCGCAGTCTTGGCTGTACTTTACAGGCAGAGGACTGATTATTTTTGACTTGGTCTCAAAAAACACTTTTTTGTTTCACCTGTTCACATATTGTTTTACTTTCACTTAAAATTACAGTCTGATTTTTAATTTTAATTTTTTTTTTTTTACTTTGTGTGAACCTAGCTTATAGTAGATATTCTATCTAAAGGCTTTCTTTTTACGCAGGCTGTTTATTGAGAGAATGAGCGATCCTAGGATTTCCGATGAACAAGTTCTTTTTTGTGTGGCCAATAAAATGATTATTATGGGCCACACACAACTCGGTAAAACGGGTCAAAACAGGTAAGTATGGCTAATAATGATGGACTTGAAGGTCAGCACAACTGATCAAACTCTGCAAAGACTGTAAACAAACCATGACCACTGAGATCGCTGCTGGTTTCCTGTTTCCTGCCCATATAAATGGGGTCCCTGGGCAGGTGTGGAAAATAACTGATGCTGTTCCGAAGGCGAACGGCTGACATTTCTATTATTGAATGTATTTTTTTTTACCGTAATGCATATTTTCCCACACCTGCGACTTTCGGCAGGTACTATGGATACAGTGCTACAGAAGTAGTAACCTGAATCTTCTGGGCCCTGGTGTAAAATCTGTATCAGGGCCCACACTTACTATATGGAATTTTATAGTGGTGTTTGTCTATATGGCCAGGGTCCAGGTGTGACTGCTACCTCTACACACCCTTAGCTATGAGATAGATGATGGATGGGTAGATGTATAAATAGGCAGTGCATAATGAAAGCATATTATATTCTCTATGCATCTTTTCAGTGCTTTGCGCTGTGATCTGATTAAGGAATAGAAATGTAGACTTTATCATTACACATGTCAAACTATCATATGGATTCTCTTACAACGTCAACAGATAGCCGACGTATGTATCATTAGAGACCAGGGCTTGCCGAGATATCAACTAATGAGATCATTTTTTTTCCGGAGTTGCTATGGTGACGGATATAATCATGAGATAATAGCCTATTCAGGCAACATACGTGGATGACTGCTTGGCCAACAAGTCAACTACAACACATGGTCCTTAATAGATCCTGTAGGGCTCCAGCACTGATTACAGTTCATTCTCTGATCACGAGTTTCACAATCCATTTTGTTTCATAATATGCGCTGTCCGAGGAATCCCATAGCCAATTAACTTTATCCAATGAGCTTAAGTAATGACCTTTCAAGTACAAACTGCAGTATATTAAGGACTAAGTTATCTGATAGGGTGTTAGGCAATCTGATGAGACTAAATTTTAAGGCAAATCAAAGGATTTTATGGTCTCAGTTCGCTTGAGATAATGTTCAGGAATAGCGGCAGAAAGTAATTTTTTATAGTGAGAGAATTCCTTTTATACATCTTGACCTTTCCTGACTATAAAACAGTAAGAAACTGAAAAATCCTTTGGCCCATGGGACTCTGAGGCTCTATTCACCTACATATATTCTCTGCTCCTATTGCGGTATAGTGAGGCGGATTAAACCGTGCGAGCATAAATGATGTACAGAAACTATAGATAGAGACAGAGACGCAACACTAATAACCGCTGACAGGTTAAGTGAACAGCACTGAACAACATCGGCATCTACCAAGGAGGGGTATTGGGAAGAAAGTGGTCAGTTAATGTGTTAGAAACAGAAAAAATAGGCAAATGTAAGGATCCGAGTGACTCTGACCAGGGTCAAATTGTGATGGTTAGATGGGTCAGAGCATCTCCAAAATGGCAGCTCTTGTAGAGTATACCACACATACATTAGTTCATAACTACTACGAGGGAATGCTTAAAGGTCTTTGGCTTTGTGTTCTTTTTTTGTCTCTATGGTAATGAATGTTACATCAATGAAAGCGTGTGTAATATATGTTTTCCAAATTTTGTGTATGTAGTGATCTAGGCACGCAGAAAAACAAAATGGTGGAGTCTAAAGTGATATTCACCTCAAATGAGAGCAGAGTGGTGAAGGATAGTCATGGTGATATGCCGCAGACATTGGGGGATCAATGTCCTTCATATTCTACAGTTAAGAGCTGGGTTGTCAAATTTAAAATGGGCTGCTTCAGCACCAATGATGAGGAACGTCCTGGACAACCGAGAGTGGTTGTTGTTCCAGAGATCGGCGATGCTGTGCACATCTCATACTGGAGAATTGGCGAATTTCAGCTAAAGGAATATCAGACATCATGGCGATTTCTCGTGAACGTGTTTGTGTCATTATCTATGAACATTTGATCATGAAGAAGCTATCTGCAATGTGGGTCCCCATATGTTTGACAACAGATCAGAAAAGCATGTCAGTAACTTCCTGGTCCATTTTTCAGCATTTCCGGACTGATAAGAACTTCCTGGATGGACAGGTCATCATGGATGAGACCTGGATTTATTTGTATGACCCTGAAACCAAGGAGCAGTCAGAAGAGTGGAGGCACAGTGGTTCTCCTGGTCCAAAGAAGTTTAGGGTGCAAAAATCAGCGTCTGTTCTCTGGCATAAAGATGGTGTGCTGCTAGTGGACTACCTTCAAAATGGTTCCACCATCAATGCAAGGTATTACATTAAACCAATTGACCAACTGGAGGCCGCTCTGAAGGCCAAAAGGTGCGGCCAGCTGTCCAAAGGAATCTTGTTAGTGTAATACAACACCTCCGCTCACACTGCACAAGTGAACACTGCAAAACTGGTGGATCTAGGCATCCAGGTGGTTGACCACCAGCTTATTCACCAGATCTAGCCTCCTCCAACTATCATCTATTTCCAAACCTGAATAAACACCTCAAGGGTACCAAATTTCACACCATTTCTTTTTGCAAAGCTTTCAGAACTTGGAATACATCATATCTTGTTTCTTTCTGGGTAAAGCCAAAGACTTATCAGCAGCCCCTCATATAAGTGCTCCAGGGGAGAACGACCTGTGAAGGTCAAGGTCATGGTCACCCAAGTCTCACTGATAAAAAAGCTAGTCCATCTGATCCAATGGATGAGCTACTGCACCACTCTTTACTAAAAGGGTAAAGTCTGGCTATGATAGGAAGGTGTCAGAACAGTCAGACAACTTATAGCATGTGGGGCTCTGCCCATGCAGACTGCTGTTGTTAAATGAAAGCATCTACAGTGGGCTTGTGGCCATTGGGATTGGACTATAAAATAATAAAAGAAAGAAGTCTGGTTTGATGAATCTTGTTTTCTTTTACCCCATGCGAGCAGCTGGTTGGGTCTGCATTGCCCACCTGGGAAAGAGATGGCACCAGGATGTACTTTGAGAAGAAGAAATGGGCAGCATGAGCAACAACGTAAAAGTTAAGTTTTGTTTTACACTAAACCTTTATAAAGAGAGCACCTCTCAGCCTCGAGGGGTCCTTGCACAATTCATGTGTACCCTGTTCCATCCACCTTACAGGTTGTTTATCTTTAAATGATAGATGATAAATGATATGTAGATTGCATAAGCAATAAAATTGCCCCCCCCCCATGCTGTATGGCATGTACTGTTATACAGCAAGTGGCAATTTCCCTGAAGATGTGAGCAGTATTGGATTCTGTGGAACACTTTATTGCTTTCCCACCCACCTACATATGGCATTTGTGTGCTCTCATTCTAATAGGGCAGGAAGCATTCTGTGCCAGGGCAACAGGTCACTCTTCTCTTCCGGCGCCCATCCTCCCCATACATAGGAAAGTTTAACACGACCTAATGTCCCTGTGTCCTCTATGGGAAGCTCTGACTGCGGCTTATCTCTCCCAAAACAAAGGGGTCGGAAGGTGATTTTCCACCACACCCAATCCCTATCTCCACCAACATCATCTATCAGTGGGCAGTCGGGGGACCCCCATACACCTTTATACCGACATCTACGGTGGAGACGGGCAACCAAAATATAAGGTGTATGGAGACCTTTACTGAGCTTTGTATTCTGTAGGCTTTATGTCCTAATTTTCCATAAAACTTCTAAAGCTTATATATCAGCGCTGGAGCGGCGGATTATAATAAGAGTTATATCTTCTGATTCAGGGCAAGTAGTCTGATTGTACACCACCTTTACTTTAGTCTTCAAAACGCTGCAGACAGATCCGCTTTGATCCGCTTTAGGAAAAATTTACTTGTCGAATAATGCAGCAAAATGTTGTACACAGAATATCCAATCTTTTCAAACAGAAAATAAAAAGCTGTGGCCTTGGTAAATTCTTTAAGAAAACAGAGCCAGTGTTCTATGTTAGAAGGAAGAAACAGCTGGAAATACCCAAAACCTGTTGTGATAATGACTTTAAACCAGTGTGAAATGCTGATTGTAGAAATGCTTACTAAAACCCTCAAAGCATTGTGCAAACATATCTCAACTTATTTGCTAAGTCAAGTTTATTTAGAAATCTTTTCTTAAGGCTCAGCATTCTTGAGTCAAAAGTCGTAAAGTTTTAAGCACTTCTTAAAATATTAATATAAATTAGGTACAAAGGCGACGGCATACACTGTATAAGATCAGATATATCAATCTCATAGCTTCTTACTAATCTGCTTTGCTATCTGCCCGTATGCTCTGTATTAACGTAGTATATCAGTAAAGGTCAGCGTGCCAAAAGAAAAAGTGTAGACAAGAAATAGAAACATAAAGTAGCGTTTATCAGCACATATCATAGGTTATTCATACTAACACAAGGTAACAGGAGTGAATTTTTCAGAGGTAGGTTTTTTTTCGGACATTGTAGTCAAAGAAGTAGTAACTAGTAAGGAAACCAATGCAAGGAATCTTTGGAGGGATCGGGTTTATGACTGATCGAGCAGGATATAGGGGATATTTTCTTACAAGACAATTCTTGTTTTCAGAAATTAAGAGCTGTTGTGTTTAGTGCCAACTGGAAGCCCTCCATGTGATTGCCTATATGAGTCCTAATATATTTGTTAATTACCTTATTTACCACAGACGTCCAAAGTCATGGCCACTGGGAGTCTGTGCTCCCTTAATCTGCTGTTTACTGCCTTTGGCGCGAATTGCTCGTTGAAATAGAGGGGCGGGCCTCATCAGCGGCGTCCTTGGCATTACTACACGAGACCGTACATCTGGTCGGGGGGATCGTGAGTGGCTCTCTGTGAGCCTGGCTTTTATTCCTGCACTGTCTGTCTATTATGACACTCTTTACCCGATTGAACTGTGTATGTTGCTTTTTTGACACCACAGGGTGAAGTATTAATGTCTCAGTGCTTTACCACTATCTATATCTCATTGTCCAGAGTGACATGCTGGAATAGTGGGAGTTTTGACCCCATATATATATATTTACTTGCTTTTGTTTTGTCTCCTGATGATCCCGGAGGGGAGAAACGCGTAGAGACTGAGGTGGCAGATAGGGGCCACCAGATATTATGCAAGATATATACACCTGTTGATAGGGGTATGACGTGTCATTTAACGATTAGTGATACACATTATGAATTATTGGTTTAGTATTGTTTATATTTAACTGATTTACCTATACGGTAATTATTTATTGTGGACCACGTTTTTAATGCATATCTAACAAAATTTATTATGTTTTAGATCTACATGTTTTCAGTGATAGTGTGTCTGGTTGTACATGTAGTACACTTCTGTCCACCAAATATACAGGTGGAATTGTCAGTGATTTCTGTTATTAGAGAACACCTGTTTCTAGTTACAGCTAGATCAGGACAGAACACAGGAAGAGGGGTGGGGCTTAGCACATGCTATGTGCAGGAGAGAGCAAGCATGGGTGATGTTCCTGCAAACTCAGCTAATCTGCCTACTGAGGATAATCCACGCTATTCCTGAAAGGTAAATCAAGGCTTCCATCCCACCTATGACCACTGATAAAGCTCTGGGCAGGATCCCCCTGTATAATTACCCATGTACCTACTGATGTCCACAGTTTTGCAGTTTGAGCTCTCCCTTTTCCCTTCCCTTTAGACTTTCAGCAGCATCAACAGCTCAGTGCTTATTGTATCCTTTACAACCCTTTCCATGTTATACTGCTGCAGTGTTATTTTTCTCATTTCCGCTTGCACAGCACCCTTTTCTACCAAGCCCCACCACCACAAGGCGTATATAGCATTGTATTGCAGAAATCATCCTCCAGGATGAAGCCTGTTCAGTGCACTTTTAGCAACACTTTGTTATGCATAGTAGAAGGGAGTTTGTGCTGTGATTGGCCAAAGAAGTAAGGTAAAGAAAGTAACAGTGTGTGTACTTAGGAACACAGCATAGATCTGTCAACACCCGGCAAAATGGAGAAATAGATGTTCACATAAAACGGGGCTCACATTGTCAACACTCTGAAGGGTTAATCCCGCCATGCAGAGTTTAAAAATTCTTCTAAAATGAGAGGTACTCTTTCAGTTTTTATTTTCCCCGCAGCACCACCACAGGAGTAATGCACAGTTCCAATTTAAATCAATTAGTTAATTTTGTAATGTAGGACAGGGTAGGTCATCCAGAGCAGTAAATGCCATTTACAGCCATTCTCCACCCTGCCCTAGAGATGAGGATCCTGAAAAGAGGATCTCTCTTCATTAGCTCAGAATTCCCTGAAAGGCAACCACTTCTAAGTACCAAAAAGGTTGAGTGCCTTATTTCCCATGGCTGCTTCAAGATAGCCTTCTCTCTTTAATCACATATAATCGAATAGACATTCACCTTTAACCTCTTAAGGACAAAGCCAATTTTCGTTTTTTCGTTTTCTTTTTTTCCTTCTTGTGTTTAAAAGGCCATAGCACTTGCATTTTTCCACCTGGAGACCCACATGAGCCCTTATTTTTTGCGTCACTAATTGTACTTTGCGATGACAGGCTGAATTTTTGCATAGAGTACAATGCAAAACCAGAAAAAAATTCAATGTGTGGAGAAATTGAACAAAAAAAAACGCATTCTGTTTATTTGGGGGTTATTATTTTTTACGCCATTCGCCCTGGGGTAAAACTGACTTGTTATGTATGTTCCTCAAGTCCTTACGATTACAACAATATATAACATGTATAACTTTTCTTTTATCTGATGACCAGTAAAAAATTCAAATCATTGTTAACAAATATATGTTCCTTAAAATCGCTCTATTCCCAGGCTTATAGCGCTTTTATCCTTTGGTCTGTGGGGCTGTGTGAGGTGTCATTTTTTGCGCCATGATGTTTACTTTCTATCCGTACCTTGATTGCGCATATACGACTTTTTGATCGCTTTTTTTGCGCTTACGCCGTTTACCGTGCGAGATCAGTAATGTGAGTATTTTTTACCAATGCCTGGGGAGGGGATGGTTATAAACGGCGCAGGTGACTTATCTCCTCGGTTCCAGCGCCGGGGCCCGGATCGCGGCGCCCCGTACCCCCGTCCTGCGGCCGCTTACTGGTGTGAGCTGCAACATGAGACGTGGCGTCTCAAGGCAGCTCAGCCATTCAGCGGCTAAGGCGGGACTCCGCTGCGCTGGAACCGGGGATTTAAGTCACCTGCGCCATTTATAACCACCCTCTCCCCGGCCATTGGTAAAAAAAAAAAACCTCGGAACGGAGTACCCCTTTAACTTCAAAGGGTATGTTGTATCCATTTTAGACCAGACATTGAATTCTCTCAGTTGAATAAGCTGAATATTTGCAACTTATCATTTACTAAAATGGTGACTGTAGTTACAAACAACCCCCCTCTATGTGATAGCCTATGTGATTCCAACACACTTGTAAATTACTTAATTTACCATAAATGGTTCCTATCCCACAAAAAAAGCTGTTAAATCTTGGCTACTAGGTGCCTCACTTCCTGCAAACTGCTGTTCACTGTCTGTTGTTAAGAGAATTCTATCTCTATCAGCAGAGAGACCAATACAGAATGCAATAAGGAATGGACTTAGCTACTTTAATGTATCAGCAAAATCCTGGACTGTGTAAATGCAAGTTGAGTCAATCTGCCTTCTCCAGAGGGGCAACACTGTGCCTGAAAAGTAAAATCAAGGTTTTCCTCTCATTTCTTACCACCCAAAATTCTCTGGACAACTGTCCCTTGTAAACAGTGCCACGTACTGAATGTAATCCTCACTGCCTAGACCAGGGCTGCTTTTATGATGGAACCTCTTACTTGCTGTGCTTCTGCTGTGTGTTTTCTTTCTACTCCCATATCCCCACATGTCATCTACAGTAGTGTACAGTAAATCATGCCTAAGCACACTGTCAGCCTGTTCTTTCTCAGCAGTGCACTCCAGTACTGTGTCATGGCATAGGATGGCAAACAGCAGGAGGGTTTGTGATTCGGTGCTCTTCTGTCATTGCCCATGAAAGAAGGGAATTGAAGTCTAGATGTGGGTAATGCTAACAAACAGAAGAAAGATAAAAAGTAGAGATGAGTGAGCCAGGCCGAGGTTCTGTTTCCTACGAACCCGAAACATCAGCGTTTGAATCCCGATGCCTTCCCGTTCCATGGAAAGGTGGAGACAGCCCGAGTCCGCCTTGAAACAGGAATACAGCCTATGACCGAGGCTGTATTCCTGTTTTCCAGGCGGGACTCAGGCTGTCTTCACCTTTCCCATGGAACGGAAAGACAGGAAACCGAACCTCGTCGAAGCTCACTCATCTCTAATAAATAGCTGTTCACCACGTAGAAGACAATCAATAACAGTAATAGGAGCACTAAAATCACCTTGTCACTACTTTAAAGGGTTAATATAACAAAACTAGGCCGCCACATCATTTTTATTTATTAATTTTTTTGTACTATACCTCCCCTGGAGGAATCCTATCTTATTGCCGTCTCCTCCGCAGACTAATCATAATAATCTTATGACACTTCAGGGGTTGTAGATATATTTGATGCTATTCATAAACTTTTGCACACAGATGTCACTCAAGTTTATTTCAAGATGTTCTCATCACAAAGTCTAACATTATCCACACCCCCTGTCATGCCATTACGCTTCATTAACTGAAATAGATAGTGCCATTAATGAGTGATTCCTTTGGGTTATTGCTGAAGCTGCATAAATATGTGATTATGTTTTCATGAATGTGTCCTTGCATTGCTAACAGTATTCAGACTCATCCGTGAACATAATGTGCATAAATAAATACAGCTAACAGCCTTCGTATCCTTTGTTTGCTCTTTGCTTGCCTCATGATAAAGAAACTCTGGTGGATGGTAAGGAGACAACGGAAATCGGCATTTCAGATCTATCATAATAATGTTCCCCAGTAACTCTTAAAGTGATTGTACCATCGGTACATCATTTTTATGATTTTTACATGGATAGACCGGCGTAGGCATGGGGATGCTGGTGCCGTGGTCCTTCATTGTACCCGCAAACAATGCCGGTCTATTACCGAGCACCGCCCAAGGGTGAAGCACCGGAGGTGGGCCCATCCGCCCCCAATGTGATGAAACCCCCTTCCCTTTGTGATGGGACTCCATTGATTTTAAAGGCTGTATTCAAGAGGGTAACTGGAGGAGCAAACCAGCACTGTCAGCTCCACGGTCGCTATTACACGCGGTGGCAGCTAGCGGGTGAGTCCAGGAGGGTTCCATGGGGAGCTGCGGGGGGGGGGGCTGCCTGGGTGATCACTAGATCATCCGGGCAGCCCATAGCATATAGCAGTGGTCTGGTAGCGCCACTCCTATTCCACAGAGCGAAGGCAGCAGATCGTTGCTATATGAGTCATTTGTGTTTCAACATGTTGAAAGACAAAGGACTGCAACGATCAGCCAACATTGTTCATGTCGGCTGATCGTTGCCTTCTATTACACGGGACAATTACTGTCCGTAACGGCCGACATTGGCCGATAATTGTTCCGTTTAATAGGGCCTTAATGCAATGGAGGGACAATCGTTACCCCTAGCCAGTGCTTGGTAATAGACTGATGCTGTATGCAGGAACCGGCTGCGATTTAAAAAAAAAGACTGCTGCACCGGCATCTCCGTACCGCTGCCAGTCTATCCATATTAAAATCACATGCTGTACATTCGCGTTAAAGCTAAATGGGAAAATGGCGTCCCTCTTTATGGACAGCTATCAATCAAGCACCAAAAGACAACCATCTATTGAGAATGATGTCACAAATAATGTTCACAATGACTTTCCGATTCCCATTTTTTCAACCTTTTTTTGCCCGTTTTACAACAGTCTTTTTGGACAGTGGTAGCATTGGTCAGAGTATTTTTATACATATAGAATGGCTAACTGCATACATACTGCTCTACATACCAACAATACAGGGCAAATCACATGATGGGGCTTGTAAATAAAGAATTCAAAACCATGTAGCACCATGTTGAAATAGCATGGTATGGTTTGTATTGGTAAAAAGGGTCAAATAGCCACACTGCCAAGTCATGTATATACCCAAGTTCTAGGCAGGTTGAAAGATTACCTTATATTGTAATGATGTAATTGGACTAATTACTTGGAGACAGGAAAATATCCCGCTTCATAGGCCTACAGTGGGATATGTCACCCACACAGAGAAGGAAGTCACAGCAAAGGTCTGATGATGTAACTATATATACACACAAAGCCAGAAACGCGTTGAATGTTACCTATTTGTGAGTGTACCATGTTTCTTAAAGCTTCACAATAATGGAGCATGATTTGCATTCCATGTAGTTGGACCCTTTCTATTTAATCTAAGTTCATAAACGAAGAGTCAGGATAGGAGGATAGGTCTGTGCAGGGGTGGACTGATCTTTCTCTTACATACCCCACACAATCTCAAGGCAAATGTTAACTGAGCAGCAAGGCATAAAGTGTATGACTTCCTCCTCAATGTAAAGGAGCAGGTTTTCCTGTCTTTGAAATTCCTGTGAATACAGTACAGTGGTGCCTTGGATTATGAGTATAATTCGTTCCGGGACCGTGCTTGTAATCCAAGTCACTCTTAAACCAAAGCAAGTTTTCCTATAATAAATTGTTAAAATGCAGACAATTGGTTCAACACTCCAAATATAATGATTTATTATTCTGAATAACATGTAAAACAAATGAAACAAACATTTAGATACAGCAGAATATGTGATATTATAAGTTACTGTACAGTAATGGAGAAGATGGGAAACACAAGGGCTGACAGAGACTGCAGGGAGCATGAAGGAATGAGCAGGGCAGATGTGGGCATATACATGCAGCGCTCTCTGTCCGGGGAGAGAGGGGTTACAGCTATGGAGAGATTACCTCCACAGTCCTGTCCCCTGATGCAAGCCCCAGCCTGAAGTGGATCTGCCATGATTTGGAAAGTGAGGGAGACTTCCTGGGTCAGAGTACAGTGCTGTAGACCACCCTGTTCAGGCCATGCCCCTCTCCCACTCGCCCTCCCATCCAGTACAGGGAGCTCTTAAAACAAAGCAATGCTTTTAAACCAAGTTACAATTTTGAAAAAATGTGAGCTCTTCTTGCAAAACACTCTTAATCCAAGTTACTCTTAAACCAAGGTACCACTGTAATTTCATGGCATCTACATACAGGAACAGTGACTCCTGTCAAAGATAATCCCTGCTACTCTAGGAACTGAGTAGCAAGATATACTATTTGCCTTGCTCCTTACTTTACCTTAAATACAAGTTGGCACATACATTTGCTGAACTGGCTGCTCAGTGTATAGGTGCAAGGACTTCTGGTCTTTGACAGAATTCCCCACTCTTACACATGGTTCTCCTAATATTAACCCCCCCAAAAAAATTTAAATTGGGACAAATCTAGATTTTGGGGAAATATTTATTGAAATCGCTTTGTGCTGAACTGACTTACTCATCTCTATAGTCTATACATGGTAAGTGTCCATAAATGGAGAACCTGTAGGTAATCCTCTCATCAACCTTGCAGGGCAGCGGTCCTGCTGACAGCCACAAAACCATGTGTAGATGGCTATAAGCAGAAGTATCACTCTAAAGGGAACTAAGAAGGAGCAGAAGAAGGAAGGACCAGTGGGAGGGGCCTGAAACGTTAGATTTTTGTACCTATTTTCTTGGTTTGTTTTGGATTTTTATTTTTCATACATCAAAAAAGGAATAATTTTATTGAGTAAGTGTGGACACTATTTTCTCCTTAAGCAGAAGGAGGTTCCTGAATTATTTGGGAAAGTCCAAGGTGTCAATACATGGTAAAAAAAAAAAAAATTACATCACTAGAGCTTCCCAAGTTATCTTTTAAACCAGGGATGGGGAACCTTCGGCCCTCCAGCTGTTATAAAACTACAATTCCCATCATGCCCGGACAGCCAAAGCTTTGGCTGTCCGGGCATGATGGGAATTGTAGTTTCGCAACAGCTGGAGGGCCGAAGGTTCCCCATCTCTGTGTTAAACAGATATAAATGATGGCATCCGTCAACTATAGGCTAAAATGGTCCTTAGCTATGGAATAGCTTAGTCTAGTGCATTATGTTATACTCGTATACATGTTTCTGATGTACAACCTAAACTTAGGCGCAAAATGTGATGCGAATGTAGCCTAAGACTGTGTTCTTTTACCAGCTTGGTTTGACTAGGATTAATACATGTTCCAAGTTGTCCCCCCGGTACGGGGAGCTAAAGTATATACTTCTTCCTTTGTCCAACATCTAATTTGTATTCTGTATTGTATAAAAACTAACACTCCTGTAAGAACATAATTTAATGATGAGTAGCATTATGGGAATTTTTTCAACTTGTTCTGGGTTGTCAAACCTGCGAACCACCTCTGTCTTGTAGGACGAATTTCCAGGTGCCCCATCGCGTTTCAACGATTATAAAAAGATAAAATGTGACTGCATATCCAGTACTAATTAAGGAATTAGCATCAATCATTGTTTTCCAGTGCCCTGTAAATAATTACTGTCAAAAAAATTCATTACAAACTTGTCGAGTAATTGTTCTTTACCAGGATGGGAAACCTCTTTAGCGCTTCTTGTGAAATATTTGCTGACTTCAATCAGGCTGGAGACGTTTGCAGTGATGAAGCCACTAATATGTGCCCTATCAGTCTCTCAGGAGTTATACTGCCCCAGTTTTCACCCTCTCCTTGCCAATTAAGCAGCTACATTATGTATAATAGTGGAAGTCACTTATATTTCCGCATGGCTGTATGCATCAGAAGAGATGACAGTAAGATACTGGTGAATAATTAGACCATATTCTAAAGCCTTAGAAAAACTCAATTTTATTCTATTTTTAACTCCGTCCACCTTACGGTGTAATTTTTTCTTCTTCTTCTTCTTCCGAGAAGCTGTTTCAACCCCCATGCTCTGAATTATCTTAAATTACAAAGCAATGAACAATATAAATGAGACGACAATGTTTGAAAAGAGAACACATTTAAGGATAATGAGCATCTTGAAAAAGGTCAGTGTATTTTGTGAGCGCAGAACACGCTGCTTAAATCTGTATTATGAAATAATACAACATTAATTAATCCTCTCTTAGAGCACAAATTTACAGATCTAACCTTTTCAATTGTGCCTATTACCCAAAACATGCCTCTATATCCTAAAATGGGCAAAAATTCTTTTATACTGTTCTCCGCAAAAAAGAAAAAAGGCATTACTGGGCATCTGGCCATATACAGAAATCATAGGGCCACTAAACAAGTAGAAGGGGCCCCTCTATCTTGTGAGAGCTGTGGCTATATGGCTATACAGTGATGTCTTGGATTATGAGCATAATTCGTTCCGGGACCGTGCTTGTAATCCAAATCCACTCTTAAACCAAAGCAAATTTTCCCATAAGAAATCATAGAAATGCAGAAAATTGGTTCCACCCCCCCCCCCCCAAACATAATGATTTATTATTTTGAATAACATGAAAAACAGATGAAACAAACATTCAGAAACAGCAGAATATGTGATATTATAAGTTACAGTACAGTAATGAAGAGGATGGGAAACACAAGGGCGGACAGAGACTGCAGGGAGCAGGAAGGAATGAGCAGGGCAGATGTGGGCACATAATGCAACACTCTCTGTCCGGGGAGAGAGGGGTTACAGCTATGGAGAGATTACCTCCACAGTCCTGTCCCCTGATGTAAGCCCCAACCTGGATTTGCTATAATTTGGAAGGTGAAGGAGACTTCCTGGGTCAGAGTACAGTGCTGTAGACCCCGATATGCATACCATACCCCTCCCCCACTCGCGCTCCCATCCAGTACTGGGAGCTCTTAAACCAAAGCAATGCTCTTAATTCAAGTAACAATTTTGAAAAACTGTGAGCTCTTAAACCGAAACGCTCTTAAACCAAGTTACTCCTAAACCAAGGTACCACTGTACTTTTATTCACTAGGACAATACAGTTACATTGACTATATATATATATATATATATATATATATATATATATATATATATATATATATAAAAAAAACCTTCTTTAGATCCATCCTGTGCAGCCAACTATCGGCCTGTCTCCAATCTCCCCTTCATCTCTAAACTCCTGGAACGTCTTGTCTATTCTCGCCTAACCCGCTATCTCTCTGATAACTCTCTTCTTGACCCTCTACAGTCTGGTTTCCGACCCCTTCACTCCACTGAAACTGCTCTCAACAAAGTGTCAAACGATCTGCTGAAGGCCAAGTCACAAGGAAACTATTCCTTGCTGATTCTCCTGGATCTCTCAGCAGCGTTTGACACTGTGGACCACCAGCTTCTCCTCTCCATGCTCAGCTCTCTTGGCCTCAAGGACTCTGCTCTCTCTTGGTTCTCTTCCTACCTCTCTGACCGCTCCTTCAGTGTATCCTTCTCTGGCTCTACTTCCAGTCCCCTACCTCTTACTGTTGGGGTTCCCCAGGGATCAGTCCTGGGTCCCCTCCTCTTCTCCCTCTATACAGCCCCCATCGGACAGACCATCAGCAGGTTTGGTTTCCAATACCATCTTTATGCTGATGACACCCAGTTATACACTTCTTCCCGTGACGTCTCCCCTGCCTTCCTGAAAAATACTAGTGACTGCCTATCCGCTCTCTCTAACACTATGACCTCTCTGTTTCTCAAACTTAATCTCTCTAAAACTGAACTTCTTGTATTTCCTCCCTCTAACAAACCTAAACCCGACATCTCCCTCTCAGTCTGTGGTACTAGCATCACTCCTGTGCATCAAGCTCGATGTCTGGGGGTTATGCTAGACTCTGACCTATCCTTCACTCCCTATATCCAAGCTCTTACACGCTCCTGTCATCTCCATCTCAAAAACATCTCCAGAATCCGCCCATTCCTCACCACTGACACCGCTCAGACTCTGACTGTCGTCCTGATCCACTCCCGTCTTGACTACTGTAACTCCCTACTAATCGGTCTTCCTCTGTCTAAGCTCTCCCCTCTCCAGTCTATCCTGAACGCAGCAGCCAGACTCATCTTCCTCTCCAGCCGCTATACCGATGTCTCTCCTCTGTGCCAGTCACTGCACTGGTTACCCATCAAATCCAGAATCCACTTCAAGCTCCTCACCCTCACCCATAAAGCTCTCCACAACTCTGCCCCTCCATACATCTCCTCCCTCATCTCCACCTACCATCCTTCCCGTGCTCTGCGCTCTGCAAATGATCTAACCTTAACATCCTCCATAATCAGAACCTCTCATTCCCGCCTCCAAGACTTCTCTCGTGCTGCACCAATTTTCTGGAATGCCTTACCCAAACACATCAGACTAATACCCAATACCCACAGTTTCAAGCGTGCCCTGAAGACTCATCTCTTCAGGCTCGCTTATAACGTTCCCTAAACTGTTTCCCCCTTCTGTTTCCCTTGCTCTATTTCTCTGACTGTTCCTGCACTTTATATGTTTACCTGCATCAGACATTGGCGTTGTTACTGGCTCATCCTGTAATTCTAATTATGTACAATGGCTGGACCATGGACAAATAAAGCACTTATGCCTGGTGTCTATGAAAATTAGTCTGTAAGCTCCAACGAGCAGGTCTCGTCTATACTCTGTATTTTGTATTTTTTGTTATTTTTATTAACTATGTAATTATTTATTCCAATTTAACTGCGTATTATGTACCTCTGTACTGTATGCATAGAAAAAAAAGCGCTGCGGAATCTGTTGGCGCTATACAAATAAATTTATTATTATTATTATTATTATAAAATCTACTTTTTTCTGATTGAACTCAATGGGGGCTTGTTTTTTGTGGAACAACTTGTAGTTTTTATTACTATATATTTCCAGAGTATTTATAACTTCCTTGATTGCTCTCTCAGTCCTCTCCAGTCCTCTCTGTCAGTCCACATATTAAAAGTATCCCTTCTGAGACATGGAGGGGTGGGTCTAGGTACCAATTAGCCTGCACAGGTGAAACTATGTTCACATGCAATGCCCAATAGCTATACAGTGTCTCTGTTGGTGCAACATTGGACATCTATACTTTTAATGCCACCATTTTGGGGCTCCTATAACTTACTGATTAAAGGGGTTATCCAGCGCTACAAAAACATGGCCACTTGCTTCCACAGACAACATGACTCTTGCCTCCAGTTCAGGTGTGGTTTCCAATCAAGCTCCATTCACTTCAATGGAACTAATTAGCAAACCCCACCCAAACTGGAGACAAGAGTGGTGCTGTCTCTGGAAGAAAGTGGCCATGTTTTTGTAGTGCTGGATAACCCCTTTAAAGCAATTCTGTGTTGAGTCTCCTCCTAGGCCACCAATACCGTTATGTAGCTTTAATGAATTCATGGCTGGTGCCAGGGGTCAGTTTACCTCATTGTACTGACATTTTGGTAAAAAAGACCTTTTATTCGGGGGCACAATGTGAAAGATGCAGGGCCTAGAGCTTCCATGCTGTAGGCCTGCAGCACCTCTCTCTTCTTCCAGCCTAGGGCCCAGATGCTTTAGGCCCCTCCTCTTTGACACTGCGCCCCCAAATAAAAAATGTTTTTTACCGGAATGCTGGCAACACAAGAAAAACAGACCCTGGCACCGGTCATGTATTTGTTGAAGCTACATACCGATTAAAGATGAGCAAATTTACATAAATAACAAGCAGTAAATAAAGAATAATAACAAATTATCAGCCTGCTGCCTTTGAAGTCTGTGCTGCTCCACTCCAGGTGCCTGAAAAAGCTGAAGCTGGTCCTTGGAAACTAGGAGAAGTTTTCCCAGGACTGGACCCAGCTTTTCCAGGCTCCCAGAGAGAAGCAGCATGCAGCAGCAGCAGGAGCAGAAGTCCTAACAGCAGGCTGATAAGCTGATTGCCGAGCTAATGAAGCAATTTTCATTTGTGATTATTGTAAATTCGTTCATCTCATCTCTTTTCTTTTGGTGGTCGGGGGGATTATAAAAAAATGTAATTATAAATGTTTTACACTTTAAATATACAATATTCCCTCTACAGTAAAAATAACATTAGACTTTTATTCTCTAGGTAAATACAATTACAGTGTACAGTGACACTATACTTTTACTAGTTTGGCACAGTAAAAAAAAAGGTAAATTTTTTTTTTTCCTGATGGAGCTGGGTAGGGGCTTGTTTTTAGTAGTATTTTTTATTGCTATCATTTTACTGTATATTTTCCCACTACGCGATTTAGCGTGAAATGGCAGCCATCTTTTCATGAACATTATATCAATAGACAGATGCCTTTTTCCAGTAAATGGTGGCCCGTTCCTGTAGTGTGAACACAGCCTTTATATGACTTTTTAATTTCTCTCTATTTTTCTTTGAAGTGGAATAACAAAATAAATTTTTTTCTTGATTTTTTTTTTTGTTTTCTGTTTATTTTTAACAGTTCTATAGTTCACTATGGAGGCAGTAATATCAAATATTTATTATTTTATGTTTTTTTTTATAAAATACATTTTTTTAAAGAAATATATGACTAAATAGATAGATAGATAGATAGATAGATAGATACTGGTGGCTTTTCTGGTCCTCACAGCCAAGCAGAGTGGGCCCCGCAATACTGGCACAGGAGACTTCTCACTGCTAGCCCTTGTTGACCGCTGTAAAAACATATATGGGTCGACACCAAGGAGTTAAATAAAATACTTTTGTTCAATTGTAAAGAGTTTAACTGGACTATTCAGCATTAGCTCAGTCATCACAAGCAACCATCTTACCTTTTTAGATGGCTCTTTGACTTTCGTAGTTACAATATGTCTTTAGCTCTACAGAATCCTAATCTCTAAGACGTTTTCATTCCAGCTGCATGATAACTGTATAAAATGCCCTTAGCACAGACAATGTCAATGGGGGGTGCTATCATAAACCTTCTCAGTTCATGGCTGTATGCAGTAGGAAGATTATCTCTTATTATTCTCACCACTTCCCTACATGCTTTCAAATGTCAGATCTTAGCCGCTTCCACAGAAGTTTTCCCAAACATGAATAAAATTACAATTGCCAAGACAATTGTCTTATATGCATTCTAGCCTAGTGCTCATTCCAGAAATAGCCTAGGATGCATAAGAGGCATTATAACCACCAGGGGTGTTACTAGAAATGACTGGGCCCCATAGCAAACTTTTCATTGGGCCCCTCCCCTTCCCGACTGACCACTAAGCCATCAAGGATAGTCATAACTTATTACCTGCAAGTGCTCGTCAGGAGTGCTTGCAGTTTAAGGCTGGGTTCACACTATGTATATTTGAGGCTGTATAGCAACCAAAACCAGGAGTGGATTGAAAACACAGAAAGGCTCTGTTCACATAATGTTGTAATTGAGTGGATGGCCGCCATTTAATGGCAAATATTTGCTGTTATTTTAAAACAACGGCTGTGGTATTGAAATAATGGCCGTTATTTACTGTTATATGGCGGCCATCCACTCAATTTCAACATTGTGTGAACAGATCCTTTCTGTGTTTTCAATCCACTCCTGGTTTTGGTTGCTATGAGGACCTGACATGAGGACCAAATACAGCCTCAAATATACATAGTGTGAACCCAGCTTATGGGACATTTCCAGAACCCGGGAAGCCACCAGGTGCTGCAAATTATAACAGCTTAAGGGGCCCAATGTATTGCAGGAGCGGGCCAGTGGGCCCCCTGAAGTGGCAGGCCCCATAGCAGCCGCTTTGTCTGCTACTTTGGTAGTTACGCCCCTGATAGCCATGCTCGCCTCCAGGCAGCCCACAGATCTCTTAGTACCCTCATAGTCACAGCATTCCTATACAAAAAATCTGGCAACTCTGAGGGTTTTTATATTTACCTGGTAGTGGAAAATGTGGTTTTACTTTTCTACACAAAAAAGTTATAGGCCAACATATGTCTTTGGGATTGTATATCTACTGTATATAGTATAAACACATTGTGATATTCTGCACTCCCCAGGAGTATAGAAGGTCAGCTAGGTATAGATTAACCCTGACACACCCTGTCCACACAGGCCCAAGAAAGCTGGTAATGCAGCCACCATCTCCTTGTTTAGATATAATAATATATATTGGGCCAGAAGCCAGCCCTGTAGCATGTAGTGTTAGCTTGAGAACATGAGCTTGTGGATTCATGAATAGAGATACAAGAACAGCCCCATATTAAATGGAATATTTAATTGCCTTACGGTTCACCAAAAAAGATACTATATACATGTTAGAGGATATATACAGTTTTAGCAGTAGTCATTTACTGTTATGATGTGGGTCTTGGTTGTGAAGTGAATACATAGGAGGCAAGTGCTGCTGAGTGGTTCCTAGAACTCCCCAACATGTAGACATGACCTCCCTTGGACGAAGAACCCTGCTGGCTGCCAAGCCGCCAGTACATATACCTGACAGATACTGCCCCTTCCCACCCTGTGAGTCGGTTTCAAGTCCCTGAATTCTGATTCAATACCATATGGCTTGGGGAATCTGGCTATCAGAGCCTTGATGCCTGTTGGACTTTGATGGTTGGGGGCTTTAAGGGCTCTGGATAGCTGGGCACCCCTGTTGAGTTTGCATCCTGGCAGAGGGCCTGATCTCTACAGCTAAGAAGAACACTATGGTGGAGATTTATCAAACTAGTGTAAAGTAGAATTGCCTTAGTTTCCCCTAGCAACCAATCAGATCCCAGCTTTCATTCCTCACAGATTCTTTGGAAAATGAAAGGTGGAATCTGATTGGTTGCTAAGGGTAACTAAGACAATTCTACTTTACACCAGTTCGATAAATCTCCCCCTATATGTATATTATTTATACACAATTTTCTATACTCCTCACACATATCTATGTAGAATAGCTGTAGTTTTATATTTGGTTCTCTTAAAAATAAACCCTATAGCTTAGGCCCCTTTCACATCTTATTTTTGAGTCAAAAAGTTATCCCAACCAGCAAAAAGTTATCCCAACATATACAGCAACATACCCGTAAGAGGCCAATTGATTTTAAGAGACCAGAGACCAAACTTAGTCCATTGGTGATTACATTCAGTCTGTTTACCTAAGGTACTCTTAGCTGCGGCATGCCTGCTCCCGGCCCTGTACTTACCCCTCGCCGTCCCCTTCCAGCTCCCTCCTCCCTTCCTGTCTTCTCCCAGCCTCACTCATGCCGGCACGCGTGTCCCCAACTCCTAGGGCGCGTGCACTGGCACTGCTACAATTTAAAGGGACAGTGCATCCCTAATTGGTTAATGCACCAAGCACCTCCACACTATAAATACCTGCACCTGTCCAGCCCTAGCTTTGTTGGAGCCTCTGCATGCTTCTCATAGTGTGTGGTCCCAGCTCTCCATGATTCCTGCCTGTGATTCCTGCCCTCAGCGGTTCCTGCCCGTGACTGCTATCCCAGTCCTTACCTAGAGTTCTGTTGTGTCCCGGCCTGCCTGATTCCTCCTAAACCTCGTCCGCCGCCACTAGCAAGCCAAACCAGGGGTAGCAACCTGGGGGTCGCCTGCCGCTGAGAGTCCACAAGGCCAGCTCTGATGAAGACCAGCGGCCCCTTAGACTCCGTTCCCTGGTGCGGCTGCAGTGTCCCAGAACAGACCCTATTATCCTCACACTTTTAATATAACCAGTTCTGTTCTGGAAAGCAATGGTCCACTGCAAACTGCGTGTATTGTGTCACCCTTCTCAGTATTCAGGTCTGCTATTCCATTCATTTTTTGTATGTATATTCAGGTATCAGTGACTAAGGGTATTATGTCGCCCCCAGTGTTCAAGTATGGTACTTCTCATGTATATTTCTCTGTATATGCCTAATGGTGTGATGATGCAATGGCTAGATGTCACGTGACTGCCCCTGCTTCCATGGTAACTCCAATGGTCATCGAGCTTTGGCTGGGGTTACCATGTGACTTCCTGTTCTACCTCAGTCTTGTTCTCCACCTTCAGGGGACAAGTTCTGTGTCTATTCTCTATCCCCTGTCAGGAGAGAGATACGTGTGCTCTGCTGCTCCAGTTCCACAAGAAGTGTTCCTGGCTGTGTTCTATTCTCAAGTCCTCAAGATTCTCATCTATTCTCCAGATCTGGGTGCCGTTCTTCAGTCATTCCTCTCATCATCTTCTCTAATCATCAACAGCAAGTATTTCATTCAAGTCTTATTCCACCCAGCATCTCAACTTTAGTTTCACTACTACTCCCATCATTCAGCACGCTACTCTCACAGCCTATTGCAGCATCACCCCTTACTCTGCCTTATTCAAGTTTGCCTTACACCCGGTTGAATCCGGAGAGACTGTTTCTACTAGTTACCACCGTTACAATAAATATACAACTACCGTTGTTTCTGAACCTTGGCATTGGTGTAATTATTGGTGCCCTGACTAAGGACAACGAAGAATCGCATGCCCAGTCTCCGCATGGTCAGGAGCCCGGTTCTCAGCTGCGATCCCTCGTGCCTAAACCGTGACAACCATCCAGTTAGCAGCTGCCCCTGTTCCTGCCTGCTACAACACCCTCTCAGCGGAGTGGCCCCTAGGGGCCCGGGCATCGCACGGCTACATCATTGATAGCTGTGGAACAGTGGATCCAAGACTCCAGTCGATACACAGTCACTAGTAAATTACTAGTGGTAAGTTGGGTTTCAAGCATTAGTGCCCACGATCCCCTTCCTCTAATGCTAACACGGTTCGGCCCATGGAGATGAGAGACCCAGTATATGTCCACAATACATGCTGAGATGAGAGATCAGAGTTATATTTCCTCCTCTGTTTTTTCCATTATTCCTTTTTATATAATAATATGGACCCATTGCATTCGGTATACAGATATAGTGAACACATTATACATAAACCCCTTCTAAATAACATAGACGGTTATATGATTTATGCATGCAATGTCTATAAATCTAGATGTATAACTGCTGATATAGTAACATGACCTATTCATATTGTGGTCACATAATGTATAACATTCATAGACAACAGGTACAAGAGAAGATTCTAATAACTCTATGAGGTTAGTTCATTGTATTCGTATTATGTTTTGTATTGACAGAAATGAAATGTGTCCCCCTTGTGGCTGCTTCTTCTACAATTCTACCTTCTACCCGTCTATCATTTTTTTATCTTCTATAATATATGAGATGGCGCATTATTATTATACACTGGTAACAATTTACAAATTAAAAGCAATGCAGATCAGCATAGCAGCCAACTGTAGACTGCTACTGCCTGGCTATCCTGCACTTGTAACAACATATACCCAAATTACAGAAACACTATAGAGGTTGTCACTGTTCCAGCTGTCACTACCATTAACCAACAGACAGCACTGCCTGTAATATTTCAGAATGCTTTAAGTTCCTTGTCTGTGAATCTGCACTTCTCAACACCGAAATTTTAAAAGTTGTGAAATAGTGGAAATCACTAGACATGTAATAACCATGTGATGTGCAAATTATCCAAAAATTGGAAACAAAAACATTTTAATTTATTCGGTATCTTGTATGAGTGCTACATACAGAAATACACACCTACTTTTTCTGGCATGCTATCATTGGGATTATGCACGGCTATTCAGATCAGACTGAAGGGCTATGTTCACACATAGTATTCCCGTAAATTTTTTTACACCCAAAATCAGGAGTGAAAGTGACAAGTAAAAATTATAATGGAAAGATTTGCACTCATTCTGTGTTTGCAACCTACTCCTGGCTGTGGTTAAAAAAATACTGATCAAAAGAATGTCGGAAACACTATGGGGTGTTACAGCTGTGCTCTCGCCGCGGCCGTTCTGCGAACTCTGGCCGTGGCTGCTTGGCTCCCCTGCGGCATCTCCTCATCCTGTCCCCACTCTGCCCGACGCACACATCCCCACCTCCTAAGGTGCGCACGTGCCGGCCCTGCTTCAATATAAAGGGCCAGCATGCCCTTAATGGACTGCTGCACAGCAGCTCTGCATTTCCAGCTCCTCCCTGACCCCTGTGTTGGAGCCTCTGCATGCTTCCCATTGCATGTGGTTCCAGCCCTCCGTGATTCCTGCCCGTGCTTCCTGCCATCAGTCCTGTTGTGTTTCTGCTGCCCGTGGTTCCAGTTGTGAATCCTGCTGTGTTCCCGCCTGCCAACATGTCTCCAGCCACACCTTGTCGCTGCCGCTAGCAACCCTAGCCAGGGGTAGCGACCCGGGGGTCATCTGCCACAGCAAGTCCATCCCACCTTGCGGTGGGCACTGATGAAGACCAGCAGGCCCTTAGACTCCACTCCCTTGTGCAGCTCACACCATCGCTAGCGGTGGTACAGCAGATCCACAACTTTAACACAAGGCACCCGTGATCCGGTGCCTAGGGCAGCACCTTGCAGGGGGGCAGCACAAGGGAGCAGGCGGAAGTAAACAACCTTTTTTGTTTTTATTATTTTAGTCTCCCACCTCCCAGACTTGCCAGTAAATCTGGTGTCTTTTTGAGGGGTGGGGGTGTATGGTGGAATTGTTCAGTTCTGGTATGGCAGTGTTATCCAGTCACAGTATGGTCGTATTGGTCAGGTCTGGTGTGGCGGTGTTATCCAGTTACAGTATGGTGGTATTGGTCAGGTCTGATGTGGCGGTGGTAAATGTGACGCCTGGAGCTATTACCTACCAATTTACCAATCCTGTGGTGAGAATTCCTTCAGACAATATGCAGACGGCTCTAATCATTCATTCAATGTTGAAACGTGTTTATGTTTAAGCAATTAAAAAACAATGATAAATGCGATTCAGACAATGTTTCTGCATGTAGAGAAATGCATGTGGCAGGGGGGGGGGGTGACAGGTTACCTTTAAGGTTAAGTGCCTAGGGCAGCAGCAGCTGTTGATATGGCTCTGGGCAGGGGCGGCTCGGGCGGGGCCTCCTCTCGTGACGCATTTATAATGATTTACACCTGTTCATGACTGAATGATTTATCATGATTTATGCCTGAATCATGACTTAAATCTGCAACTGCTGGAAGCAGGTGTAGATTTGTTACGTCAGGTGCAGGGTCGAGTGCGCGGCCGCCCAGATCCAGTAAAAGGCGTGGATGCGGCCGGGAAACATAGCCAAGCAGTATTTCTCCTTGCCATTACGATTTTACAGGGCTGGTTGTGGGCTATTTTTTTGTGCAATGATCTATACTTTTTATGGGTACCATATTGCTGTAAAAAGGAAATTTGATCACTTTTTATTGTAATGTGTTTGTATATGTATTTATTGTATATGTAATATGTTGTCTTAAAAAATGTATTCTTTTTTTACACTTTTTAAGTCCCCCTAGGGGACTATCACAAGCAATCATTAGATCATTTAGCAATGCAATGCTATTTCATTGCATTGATCAGTAAGATTGGCACTCTGCATGTAGAGTCTTCCTGAGGCACACAATATTTGCAGATGTCATTATCAAAAGACAGTAGTTAAATTGACGGCCATCCAAAAAGACACACAAAAAAATGTAGTGGGAACCTAGCCATTAAATGGGGTTCCCCATTAAGATAACCAGGTCTTATAATGTGAAAGGTCTTCAAATATACAATCATTTCTCAATATGTTTTGTTATACATAGAAATATTGACCGTGTTTCTCCAAAATAAGACAGTTTTATGTTGTTTTTTTCTCAGAAAAAAGGGCTAGTTCTTATTTTGAGAAAAGGACAGTATACCCATAAGTTGTTTCCAACTCTGTACGGTAGTAAGCCTTCATACCATATGTCCCCCTGTTGTTAGACTCCTATACTTTAAGTTCCTCTGTAGTTAGGCCTCCATACAGTATACCTCCTCTTTAGTTCTTTTCCTGTACTAAATACATCCTCCCCCTGCAGTATGAACCCCACACTGTATACCTCCCTCCCCCCTCTGTAGTTGTTCCCCCTTACTGTATACCTCCCTCCTCCCTCTGTAGTTGTTCCCCCATACTTTCTACCACCCACCCCCTGGATTTCTTCCCCCATACTGCATACATCCCCACTCTGCAGGTAGTCCCCATTCTATATACCTTCCTCCCCCCTGTAGTTGTTTTTCCCATACTGTATACCTCCCTCCTCCCTCTGTAGTTGTTCCCCCATACTGTATACCTCCCTCCCCCCTCTGTAGTTGTTCCCCCATACTGTAAACATGCCCCTCTGCAGGTAGTCCCCATACTATCTACCCCCCCCCCCTCTGTATTTCTTCCCCCATGCTGCATACATCCCACTCTGCAGGTAGTCCCCATACTGTATACCTCCCCCTCCCCCTCTGTAGTTGTTCCCCCATACTGTATACCTCCCTCCCCCCTCTGTAGTTGTTCGCCCATACTGTATACACCCCCCTCTGCAGGTAGTCCTCATACCGTCTACCCCGCCCGTTTCCCCCCCCCCCCCCGTATTTCTTCCTCCATACTGTATACATCCCCCTCTGCAGGTAGTCCCCATACTATCTACCCCCCCCCCATCCCGTATTTCTTCCTCCATACTGTATACATCCCCCTCTGCAGGTAGTCCCCATACTGTCTACCCTCCCCCCGTCTGTAGTTGGCCCACGTATCCTCCGTCAACCTATATTTAATGTAATTTACTGTGCAACTAGGGCTTATTTTTAGAGTTGGGCTTATATTTCAAGACTACTCCAAAACATCTGCAAAGTGCAGCTAGGTGTAATTTTTGCAGTAGAACTTATTTTCAAAGAAACACAGTACTTACTAATCCCCCATGTTCCTGCATTGCTTTGTTAACCTGTTACCCTCAATTACGACCACCTTATGGAATCCCTTTAGGTGGTCACACATAATCAATTCGACTACAATTTCCTAATCTGTCTCGGAAGTATTGGCAGTTAACCTCCACTGTGAATGCAAGGGGATTGTGGGTAAAGTGTAAGCTCACACCACAGCCACAGTTCATAGAGGAAACAGTAAGTGACCAGATGAATGGGGCAGAAAAAACAGTACTTATATAATACCTTATGTATATTAAAAGATGGAACATTTGTACTCCTTACATTATGTATGTGGTGCACATCTAATTTTATCACTTTTGCTTAGTGGAAATCTCCTTTAAAGCAGATAGGGGGCCTTACCAGGAATCCCATACTATTTAACTATATACTGGACTGTTGGTGTCATAGTGTTTGAAAGTCCAGAGTAATAAAGAAAATACGAGACACAATGCGACCACCTTGGTCATGTAAAATAGAAACTTTTATTTAACTTTATTAGCTCGCCATACTTCAGCTATAACTTCTTAAAGGGGTTGGCAACTTTCAATGTACTTGTGCTCAACACAAAGAGCAAAAGATGAACTTCCCATGTGAGACTCTTTTAGTGCAAGTACAAAGAAAGTGGCCTACCCCTTAAATGTGTTATAATAAAAAAAAAAAAAAAAAGACTGAGTATATAGAGTGAAATAACTTACATAAAGTCATATTGATTTTTGTAGAATTCTATAAAACTGAAGTTATTTTGGATGCATTTTAAACTGCGATTTTGTTGCCAACATTTCCTACAATTTGAGGTTTTCGTCTTTATAACATTCTGTGTATAAATTATGTAGTTCGTTTAAAGGGTTTCTCCAATCAAAATTATTTCTCATATGTTTTCCATACATTGGAATATAAAGTTTCCTGGAAATGCACGCAGCTTAATATAAAGGAACATTTATATGTTTTCTTCTTAGAAAAAGAAATTGTGCTTTTCACAATTAGAGAGGTGTTCTAAAAGGGTTTACCTGAGGATGCCTTTCCCAGCCATACTATTCACAATGTGGTGGGAATGAAGTACAGCACTGGAGGAGAGTACTACAACAATAAAGCCACTTGGTAGTGTAACAAGATACCACATTCTGGCATCACAGAGATACTACACCCAGTGACCTCTGCTTTGGACATTTCCTGCCATGGACAGAGGGGGCAGCAGAGAGCACTGTGTCAGACTGGAAAGAATACACCACTTCCTGCAGGGCATACATCACCTGATAAGTACTGGAAGACTTGGGATTTTTAAATAAAAGTAAATCACAAATCTATTTAACTTTCTGGCCCCAGATGATTTGAAAGAAAAAACATATTTTGCCTTTAACGTAAGGTTTGGTTTCAATTTATTTACTGTAGGCTGTAAGTGGGTTAAAAGAGAAAAATAAAGTTTCACTTATCCGTAAAGATGTCACAACTCAAACCCTGCTGCTAAGCCAGTATCTTTTTAAACAACTTGCCTTTATTTGATAGCCAATGTGATTTATAACATAATTGTAAATTGCTTCATTAACCAAAATTGACTCCCTGACTCTGGGCCACTAGAATCAATTTGTTGTCCACTGCTTGTTGTCCAGGGAAATCTGTCTCCAGTAGCAGCTAGATCAGGACAAATTACAGGAAGTGAGGGCCTAACAATGTGCTGTGTGCAAGAGAGAGAAAGTCTAAAAGAGTCTAGGCTGTGTACCTGTGAGCTATTAGCCAGTCTGCCTACTGAGGATAATCCTTACTATTCATCAAAGGTAAATCAAGCATTCCCTCTCATACCTCATAAAGCAGTCAAAAAGCTTAGCACAGCTGTCCCTTGTGTAAATACCAATGCATAAACTTCTCCTTTTGTCTCCCTTTAGCTCCTCAGCAGCGTCAACAACATTATCCGTTCAGTGCTTGGTGTAACCCTCTCCTTGCTGTGATCCTGTTGCTGTTTCTTCATTGTTGCTCACAAAGTATCTTGCAAACCCAGTGCATCAGTAACCCCTTCTCTCTCTGCATGCCATTTATTACTGCAATGTATAAAACATCATCTCTGCACAGTGCCAGCTTGGTTATTCTAGTGCACTTTCTCTATCATTATATCATGATATAGTATAGAGGAGTAAGTGTTGTGTTTGGATTGGCCAGAGAAGTAAGGGAAAGAAAGTCCATGTATGTATACTACTGGCAAACTAGCCTGCTCTGAAATGGAGAAAGTGAGAAATATCTGTGCTCTATAACAGCAGTGACAGCACTAAACTCACCTTGTCACCACTCTGAAGGGTTAATCTAGAAAAGAACATGCATGTTTTTAAAACATATTTTAAAACAACATGGACACTTTATAAGGGTATTCCACTCAAACTTTTGATATCTTGCTGCCCATGGTGAGACTAACAATTCATTCCATACTCAATATTATTTATTCAGTCTCCTTCCCACAGTTCTGAGCTGCTGCTTTCTGCTCAAGACACAAAAATCTCTGTATGTGCTTTTCTCTCTGTCTCCCCCTTACTTCTGAGACTTCAGATAGGGGGAGGAGGGGGAGACAGAGAGAAAAGCTCACACACAGATTTTTGTGTCTTTAGCAGAAAGCAGCAACTCAGAACTGGGAGAAGGAGACTGAATAGATAATAACAAGTATGGATGGAATTGTTTGTCTCGCCGTGGGCAGCAATATATCAAAGGTTATGTTTGAGTTGAATACCCCTTTAAGGAGTGTTTTTTTTTTTTCTTTTTCACCCTGGTTTCAGCCTTAAGTATATTTTTTCTAAAGTATTTAAAACTCCCAGAAAACCCTTTTCACATGTTAAGTTGATTTCTTTTACATTTACAGAACGAGAATGAAAGCCAAGGAAATGAGCGCGCTGCATTGTGTAGCTCCAGCGCAGACGCCTCACTTACACCTTACAGAAGGCCCCTGGATATTTTAAAATAATGATGATGTCTGGCCGGTGTCCATTAGCCAGACTTGTGTGAATTTTCAGGGACTTTTATAAGGTTGAGTTCAGTAATCAGCCTGACAGTAGCTCACCAGAGCACATTTAAACAACAGGAAGATTCGGAGACAAATGAAGCCCATTTGGTACTTTACAATATACTTATGCTACATCTGCATTTGAAATCATTGCTACACTATAAAAAAAAAAAAGATACATTTTGGCCAGCTTATTCCACACCCGGATAATGCCTGCCGAGGGAGACTGCTTTTATGTGCAGATGAAAGAACAAAATCAATTTTCTTTCTCTTTTCTGCCCTCCATTAGAAAAGTATAGAAACAAAGCAATTGTGCTGGCCACACACTGGGGATGGATTTCTTTGCGAGACCCAGATGCCAAATCCTGAAGATATAGAGTAGTTCTTACAGCAGCATCTGGCTTTGTGGCAACTCTTTAACCCACAGGGCTGGTGCTGTCGGCTTCTGCTTTATGAGCCTATTTTGTTGGACAGTTTTCAGGTTTTATCTTTTGACTTCCTGGTAATCATTCATTAAAAACAAGAATGTATCATATAGACACAGCCCCCCCCCCCCATGTACCATGTGACTTTTATATTAAACTTGCCTTCTTATATGCTATCAGGGCCCAGATGTTACTGCCGTGCCCTTTGCAGATACACCCAGATCATAAAACTGCATAAATAGCTATAATGTAGTGTTACTATTACAATCCCTTCACTTGGCAGAGAGAATACCCTATCACTTTCTTGGAAAAATGTCAGGATGTTTGAACTGTAGCATATGTTTGATTTTAAGGTTAAGCTTAAAGGGGATCTGTCGGATCTTTATCACTCTGGCACCTGCAGAGGGAGAAAAAAAACAAATGATATCTGTCTCTTAGCTGATGGCTGTTTGCAAAGTTATAAAATCATGTTTTCCTTTTAGTTCACCCCAAAAAATTTTCTTTCAAATCAACTTGTGCCTAAAAGTGGCAGAAATTTGTAATTTACTTCTATTAAAAAATTTCTTCCAGTCTTCCAGTGCTCATCAGCTGCTGTATATCCTGCAGGAAGTGGTATTCTTTCCAGTTCTGATAAGTAGCAGATGATAAGTACTATAAGGCTGGAGATTTTTTTTAATAGAGGTAAATTACAAATCTCTGGTACTTTCTGGCACCAGTTGATTTGAACAACCCCTTTAAAGAGGTTGTCCTGGAAAATTTAACCACAGGATAGGGGATTTGTAAGAAATCGTAGGGGGTCCGACCTCCATACTCCCCGCCGATCTCCGCATCGGGACACAGCTTCTTAATTAATAGAGCTGCGGGGACGGCATGTGACCCCCAGCTGGATTCATTCCTATTGAGCCGCCGGAAAAAGCAGAGTAAGCACTCTTCCGGCTTACACGTCTCTTTAAGGTGGTTCCATAGAAATGAATAGGGCCAGGGGTCACGTGCCGTGCCAGCTCTATTCATAACAAAGAAGCCAGGGGACCATATATGGAAATTGTACGGAGGTACGGAGGTCGGACTCTCCACGATTTTTTACTTTGGATAGGGGACAAGTTGCTTTTCCCTTGACAATCTCTTTAAGAGTCACAGAGGTGGTGCTGAGCTGCACTATGCATGTTTCACCCCTCCCCCCCCCCCTACATGATTGATGGTTAAGGCCTGGTACATACAGGGCAGGGAAGGATGGGGGAGGGAGAAAGTATGTATGCTATAGCTTTATAACTACCCTTTATGAATCTTGAACTTAGACATAAATCACGACTTTATAACTTTGCAAACAGCAATCATCTACTATCAATCAATTATAAGTATTATTTGTTTTATCTTCAGTGTCTGCAACTCCAAGCATGAGATAAAGATGGTACATACCCTATAAAAAAGGCATGTATTTTTTTATTCTCTGTGAATTTGCAACAACACATTGGAGTGTGTGGTGCTGATGCCCAAATGGTATGGATGGCACACTGATGTCAGGGTAGTAATCCTCTTTTGTCAAATTTAATCAGGGTCTAGTCAATGCCTGGTCATGGTCTGATCACTGTGTCTAAGTCATTTTGCTAGACCTCCCCCACTGACAAAATAAACAAATGGTTGCGGCTAAAACAATTTTGGCAATTTTTCCAATTTTATCCTAAATCGAAGTGCAATTCACATTTGCAGAGCGCAGATCTTTAAAATACATGGCAACCTAGCTAAGAAGGCGCTGGGCTAGGCCTGAGGCCTTGTCCGGGACTGTGAGAAACCTATCTACATCTCCTCACAAGCTATCATAGTCTGCCTCCTCTGACAGACAGAAAGCAGCAAACACTTCCCCACAAGACTTTAAAATGATCAGTATTCATAAGAAAAGAAAAGGGGTCAGCACTGCCCTGTACTTATTATTCCATAATAATGCAGACAGTCATACAACATAAGAGACAGTAGGGATAAGTGTTGTGGTGCTGCATCGGGAATACAGTATGTAGACAAATGTAACATACTCTGCAAAATAATAAATTCCATGGCACTCACCAAACCAAATGGAAACTTTTTGATCAATCATTGGTCATAGAATATGGATAAAATGCCAACTGCTGTACAACTACACCAAACATGGGACATTGTAGCCAGGAAGTGGCTTTGAGATACTTTATATAGAAACCTAAAAAGAGCTAGTAAAGAAAAATATGGTCGTGTGGATAGGTCCCTTACAGAGTGCTTAGTAGAGATGAGCGAACCTGCCGGATTTCTGGTTTGTACGAACCAGAAATCTCGGCATCTGATTCCCGCTGTCTGCTCGCTCCGTGCAACGGGTGGATACAGCCTGAGGAACGCCTGGAAAACTGGGATACAGCCTATGCCATATGTTTACCTTCTCTGTGGCGTACACCAGTCATAACCCCAGCTTGACTAATGGTGGCCCTAAAGGGCAGTGGTGCACTGCCAGGTAGGGAGGAAATGTGGCCTCCTCCCACACCTAATTTACAATGATTTACATAAATAATGCCAGAAATCTACACCTGCTCAGAAGCAGGAGTACATTTTTGCGCTCCCAATGCGGCAGGCGCAGGTCCCACTTGATTTATCCAAGAGTCGTGTGCCTCTTAGTGAATCAGCAGGGCGAATGGGAGTGGGCCTAATTTAGGACCAGTATACGACTATCCCAGTCTTAATAAATGTCCCCCTTAGAGAATTACTACCTTGCCTCCTATATAGGTCTAGAGTAGTATAGTAGAGTGCTCATGAAATCACCAACCTACCAATAATAATGAAAAACTATTCTTATTCTTCCCCAGTCTATACAGTAAATCTAGAAAACTGCCCAGTTAATGTTATTGCTCATGTGGCCATTGTAAAAATGTAAAAAATTAGATTTTTTTTGTCTAAACAAAATATTTACAATAATGTTTAATTTTACCCTAATCTTTCTTTTCAATTTTGTAAAGAAGGGGGAAGGGGATGGGCAGAACTTGTTTACCACTGATCCCTGTCTAATGTACATTCAGTTATATGCTATAGATTACCACTGCATATAATATATATATATATATATATATATATATATATATATATATATATATAAAACCACTCATAAAGTGTAGATTAACAAAGCCATTTTCTCGACAGAGATGACTCCCCAAAATGGCAATATTATTTAAATCCCAGAAAAACCCTTTAAGAAATAGCCAGCTGTCAGAAAGTGAAAAGCTATTCCCTAGCTGTAGACATCCATTGGCGAAATAATTGATCTTCATTGTGTGAAATGAAATTTGTGGAAATACATCTAAAAAAATACATCTATTAAAAAAAAACGTAAAATTATTCTATAAATGCTTTGAATGAATTACACCTAAAACGTGGTCATTTGTGTTCCGCAGTCACCTTAAGGTTAATAGCCTTTTTAATTAAAGGATCGGTCCGCTATTGAGCACAGAAGCTAATCACTAAAGGATTACCACGGAAAATGAACATGGTCTGTGCAATTAGTCCAATAATTAAGATTTAAGCACTGGCCAGAGATCAAAGTACTTTGCAATTTGCAATAAAGTTCCTAGAGTTGCAGGAATTTTCAAAATGTTAGCTTGTGTTTTATTGAGCTTCTCATTTATTGTGTACCCTAGATAGCAGCAAACACACTTTCCCAGTGGATGTCAGCAGCATGTATGACTACAACAGCTGTTACTACATAAGCCTGGTGTGTCTCACAATATGATTGCTCTGTCAACGACTTCCATAAACGGTGGCATCTGTATTCATGGAACAGAGTTATTAATAAATGTTAAGCAGCGCCATTACAGATCTCAAAGGAAGAGCAGAGTCGGAGGAAGGAAATAAGTGACATGTCTTAATCAGGTTCACAGATCAATAAAATGCATTATTCCGCAGTAAAATTCATAAAACACTTTACGTGTATAGTGCTTATTCAGGTTTGGGTTGTAATGGTTCTCTATGATGTAATGAGCCTGGTAGGAACTGTTAAGAGCTGATGATTGACTGACAGGAGAATAAGAGAGGTGTTGGGTAAAAAGAGCAGGTAACCCAATGGGATAAGTGTTATTATGAATGGAGGTAGACCAGGTAAATCAGCCGTGTGTACAACAATCCTAGGAGATTTAAAGTGTTGCTTTAATGGTAATGCATTTTAGTCAGTGTTTAAGTCCTGTGATCTGAGGAAGAGGCTGTCATGCCTTTGAAACGCGTTATTATGGACCAATAAACTAGAGTGTGAATGGTGGCCTGCACGGAATTTCTCTTTCTTTCTGCTTCCATTTGGTATTCCTTCCGGACCCCAGAGTGGTGGATGGTATTGCGATATCTGCTGCGGCTACCTGTGACAGAATACTGTGCGTTTATAAGGTTGTTGTGGCTCATACACAACCTATTGAGGCCAGCAGGTCCTTTGTGGGGATTACTGTAACCCATTGCCGAGATTTATTACCCGATGAGGTGCTCTGCATTCTTTTTTCGATTTTCTTTGCATTAGTTCGAGGGGGGTGCCTTAGTTTAGGGGGATGTCTTACTTTAGACTAGTTGGTAGGATAGTGGGGGGGGTGTCTTATTTTAGGAGGATGTCCTATTTTCGGGGAAACGCGGTAACACACTGGGAATAAGGAAGTCATCGGCCATCGCTGCATCTATCAGAAACAGAGAATCCTCAATTCCTCATAGATTAACCCTTAACATCTCACAGTCAGATCATGACCGCAACATGTAAATGATCTGCTGCCGGAGATGTGGTGTATACTCACCAGCCGGCAAGGATCTCCGTCAGATGTGTCTCCCTGGCACCTTTGTGAAGGCCCTCAGTGTTGCCATGGATGCCTGTGTACCCAATTATGCTGCCGCATGACTGGGTGCAAGTACAGGCTGTAATACACTGCACTAGACCACTAGTGCAGTGTATTACAGTAGTAATCTGCTGATCACAGTAAAAGTCTCCTTTTTTGACATGAAAAAAGTTTTTTTTTTAAACTAAATGTTATAAAATACATTCCCCCATCCAATAAACAGTACTCTTTCCCTTTCCTTTCTCTACTTCTATATAAAACATGAAAAAATATATACACATATTAGGTATTAGTATATACATATTTATTATTATTATTATTATTATTATTATTACTATTATTATTATTATTATTATTATTATTATTATTATTATTATTTATCCCGAACTGCAATCGTGGTAAAAATAAAGGAGTCATACATATTCCAAAATTGTACTGATAAAAAGTACAACTTGTCCTATGAAAAATAAGCCCCCATGAGGATATGTCAATGGAAAAATAGAAAGGCTATGCTGCTTGGGAGCCGATCATGTAAACACGTTAGACCGTTGCACATAGTTGAATAGGGTGGCACCTAGTGGAGACAGGACCTGGTGAGATCACACATTCATCCCCCATTTCCATTTATTTATACTTTTCACATGTCAAGCATACAGGTCAAAAGTTTTGATGGAGGGTTATAGGTGTTCATCAAGGTGGCTAAATCAAGGCAATAGAGCCAGACTGAGTTACTTTAGAAAACTGATAACATTTCTAATTGCTAATGTTACCAATATTGGTAAATGTGTAAACAGCTTCCTTTTGCATATCCTTACATCTACAACACAACCTATGATCAAGTTAGACAATTATTACCCTCAGCTTGTAAGATGCTGTGCATGCTTCATGTCCTGACCAACACATCGTCTGGTTCTACTGATCAGGGCTCAGCATGATAGACTTGCTAAAAATTGACAATGGATTAGAGATGAGCGAACCGGGTTCGGGTTCGAGTCGATCCAAACCCGAACGATCGGCATTTGATTAGCGGTGGCTACTGAACTTGGATAAAGCTCTAAGGTTGTCTGGAAAACACAGATACAGCCAATGACTATCTATATCCATGTTTTCCACATAGCCTTAGGGCTTTATCCAACTTCAGCAGCCACCGCTAATCAAATGCCGAACGCTCGGGTTCGGATGGACTCGAGCATGCTCAAGGTTCACTCATCTCTACAATGGATACATTGCTTTTCCATCACTAGGACATTCCATCACTTTCTGATTGGTGGAAGTCTGACTGCCAGCATCCACACTGACCCTGAGACTGAAGAAGCTTCACTTAAATGGAGCGGTCAGTTTCCAGTAGTTATATAATAGTCCTGACAGCACTTCTCCAATCATATGCTGAAGATATGGGTCCAGATCCATGTGGTACACCGCCAAGCAATATTCATATTAAAGACGGAGTAGTGACTTTTATTAATGTCCCAACTACACGTTACTGGGTGTGCATCATTTTTTAAGAAGCAGCGTTTCAGGCTTTATGCCCTTCTTCAGACTCAAGAGAGGGGTATTTTAGTGTATGGCCGGGTTGCCGCTGGTCACTTCCAGAGCTGTATCCCAGATTGCGCCGCCCCGTTCTCCCGTCCCATTTCCGCTTCTTTGTCTGAGCTATGGCTTGAGACGTGACGTCTCGAGGCAGCTCAGCCAATCAGCGGCCGAGGCGGGACCCCACTTTGACCGCTGAATGGCTGAGCTGCCTTGAGACGTCACATCTGAAGCCGCAGCTCAGACCAGGAAGCAGCGGTGGCCGGACTGGAGAACGGGGTGGCGCGATCCACCCCCTCCCCGGCCATACACTAAAAATACCCCTAGTCCAGAGTTCCCCTTTAATAAATAGACTTCTAAGGAAAATGCCAAGGGTACTGGGTAAACAAGGATGTTTTCCTAAAAGAGTACTCCGGAGGAAACAATAGTGTCAGAAACTTATATAGAGTTGTAAATTACTTCTAAAAAAAAAAATAATAATAATCTTCCAGTACTTATCAGCTGCTGGATGTCCTCCATGAAGTGGTGTGTTCTCTCCAGTGTGACACTGTGCTCTCTGTTGCCTCCTCTGTCCATATCAGGTGCTGTCCAAACCTGGAAAGGTGTTTTATGGGGATCTGCTACTGCTAGAGTATGTTCCCACTAAGGAATAGGCAAGGAATTTCAAGCTGAATCCGCGCCTAATTTTCTGCTTAAAAAACTGCCTGTAAAATATATAAAGAGCAATGTCCTGTTGTGTTCAATAGAA
Source organism: Dendropsophus ebraccatus (assembly GCF_027789765.1). Lineage (NCBI taxonomy): Eukaryota > Metazoa > Chordata > Amphibia > Anura > Hylidae > Dendropsophus > Dendropsophus ebraccatus. The sequence continues at coordinate 35,792,535 of NC_091462.1, read as the reverse complement.
TTTCCGCTCTGTTGTTCACACGGCAGAATTTACATGCGGAATGTTCTGCCGCAGATCCGCTTTCTACCCAAAGAATTGACATGGCAATTATTTAGGCGGATTCCACTACAGAAATCCCATAGAAGTCATTGGGGCTTTGAATTCCTCCAGAGTTGAAGAAGAGGAAATTTTAAACAGAAAATGTTCCTCTTCAATTTACTCGCCTATTCCTCAGTGTGAACACTTTCTGCAGGACATACAGCAGCTGATAAGTACTGGAGGACTTGAGTTTTTTTTTAATATAAGTAATTTTAACTTTCTGACAGCAGTTGATTTAAAAAAAAAAATCGTCAGAGTACCCCTTTAAAATTAAACATGGGGAACAAGAGTGAGTGTGCTATGTGAATGAATCATGGATAATAAACACAAAGGGGAACATTTATGAGAAGTCTGACAGGGGTGTACACCAGGGAGAAGGCACAGATTCGCCCTTCCCCCCTGGGATATTCCTGCCTTATCCCCCGCTTGCCCAATGGGCAGGCTGGGGGGGTGGCAAGGTGGGAAGGAGTCATAGCCTGATCCACACCTTATTTATCATGATTTACTCCTGCTCTCAGGCGCGCAGGGTCAGATGCCTGGATTTACTTAGAGGCGGGCGTCTCTTGAATCTGGCAGGGGAAAGGAGGTGGGGCCTATTTTAAGACCGGCATCGAGGTGTAGGTGATGAGCCTCAAGCTCAGTGATTGATACTCATTTACTGCTCCTTCACAAGACATGACTAGGCTGCACAACCCATCGCTGGATCAGCTCTCCTTCCTTTCAGCCCCAGGGTAATAATAAGGAAAAAGTGTTACTATGAATGCCCAATGATTGCCTTGTATAAAAGAACCTTAAATCACTACGCATGTATAGAAAATTGCATGCCATTTCAATGTACAAAAATATAGCGAATATTTGCTGGAACTGGAGTACCCCTTTAAGTAAGAAAGCAACAGCTACATCTGCGAAACAGGCGAGTCGATGTTAATTCATCACACCTGAGGATACCTTTAATGGTTTCCAACACACAGCTACATAAATTATCGAAGAATATGAATATATCATCTCAGTATCTCCAGCCATCATGTCGGACATTCATTTAGACTTAACATATTAATATATTCCAGAGTGCTTTAATAATATCAAAGAAGATAAGAAAAGGCTAACCCCCCCCCCCCCCTCATGATTTATTGGCTAATGCAAAAGCAGCAGCCAATACAATGCACAGATCTGAATTGAGTTGCAAGTAATTTTACGAGATCAAAAAAAAAATGTAAAAAACATCTTTTAGCCCACAGGCAGGTCATCAATCTCTTTTATAACATCCCAAGTAGAAACAGCATATTCTCTGAAATACTATCAGCGTGAAATGATATTTCTTTAGCAAGAAGCAGTAAACAATATAATACGTATTTCGACTAACATTTAATATATGGCTGTGTACTTTTTTTCTTTAAACTGAAGCAATCTAGAAGCACAGCGGTAGCTCATAGACACAGATTCTTTATTGTTCTGATGAATAAAGTGAAAACGGAATGATGAAAAAAATATTGGATTTCACACCAACTGTGCAAAATGGTCAAATAGGTTGGTTAGTACCAATATACAACTAGTCAGGGCCTGGTCCCCACTGGCCCTAAGGGTGATAGTGTCCCCTTGTCTATACCTTTTAAAGCTGGTACATCATTTATGTCACAGTAAAAAAAAACATATAGTAGAGTAAGGGCGATAATCATCTGATTCGGCTGATTATCGCTCTGTGTAATAGAGACAACAATGACAGCTGATGATCGTGGCGTCGGCTGATCGTGTCTTTAGGTTCAGACCTAACATCATCGACCGCTGATCGTGCATAGCTACATGTAAAAGCGATGTGCGACCGACAGCTAACAGTTGAATAAACTGTTATACATCACCACTCCACGCTCCCGGTCTTCTCCTGTTCTCTGCTTCCTCCCCGACCCTGTCGCTGTAGTTTCAGGGTGGCCTGTTAGCTCAGACAAAAGGACGCTGGTTGACCTCAGGGAGATCAACCAAAACACCACAGAGACACCATCACGTGTCTCAACGTCAGTGTATTCTAGAACATTGCCCCCCGGGAAATCAAATATGCAAAAGAACACTGCAGAGACACCATCACGTGTCTCGACGTCAGTTAACTAGCCAGACCTTCCTCTGGGAAGGAACAACCAAGCCAAGAAATGTCTCCAATTAAGGAAACCACCCAAGTAAGGTATCCATCCACAGAAAGCTGTTTCGGGGGTTTTGCCCCTCATCAGTGTGGAGAAGGTTTCTGGATAGTCTGTGGATGGATACCTTGCTTAGGTGGTTTTCTTAATTGGAGACATGCCTTGGCTTGGCTTGGTTGTTCCTTCCCGGAGGAAGGTCTGGCTAGTTCACTGACGTTGAGACACATGATGTTGTCTCTGCAGTGATCTTTTGTATATTTGGAGAGGGTGGATACAGCCAGAGGACCGCCTGGAAACTTAGGATACAGCCATAGCCATAGGCTGTATCCCAGTTTTCCAGGCAGTCCTCCGGCTGTATTCACCCTCTCCACGGAGGTGGAATACAGCTGGAATCATTGCCGAGAGTTCAGGTTCGTACGAACCCGAACCTCGGCAGGTTCGGGCCATCCCTACTACAGCCACATTGCTGGGGAGGAAGCAGAAAACAGGAGAAGATTGGGAGTGTGGAAGGGTTATGTATGAACAGTTTAGGGTAAGGGCTGCACAAACATCACTAACAATGTCTGTGCAGCCCTTGCTAAACAATAATCGAGCCGTGTAATAGGCCCAGTAGACGAGCACCGATCTAGCAGATCAGCACTTGTCGGGAAATCAAAGGAACTTAGTATACTAATGGAGGAAGCAACTAGAGTTTACTCACCCCCACTCCCTCCAGGTAGGCTCCTTAATCAACCCATCTCATCCAGTGGTTCCCAATATTCATGACCAACGATAAAATTGAATGGTAAAAGTAGTTTGGAAATGGCTTATAAAATATACATTAAAAAGTCTAAAAAGTGCAAGTTAAAAATATAAATATTAGGGATGGTCCAAACCTGCCGAGGTTCGGGTTTGCATGAACCCGAACGCTCGGCAGCAGATTTCCGCTGTCTGCCCGCTCCGTGGAGTGGGCGGATACAGCGGGAGGAACGCCTGGAAAACTGGGATACAGCCTATGGCTATGGCTGTATCCCAGTTTTCCAGGCGGTCCTCCCGCTGGATTTGCCCGCTCCAAGTACCGGGCAGACAGCGGGAATCATTACCGAGGGTTCGGGTTCGTACGAACCCGAACCAAACTCGGTTCGGACCATCCCTAATAAATATGTATAAAATGTCCAAGTAACACATTTTGGAGTTTCATCACTAGGCCTCTTTAGAAATATTTATATATTTTTATTTGTACTTTTTTAGGCCATGTTGACACATGGCAAAACAGCGGCCATTCAGTGACTAACCTTCATCCTCAGAGACCCATGTGCTATAGGGACATAAGAGCAGGTAAGATATGTCTACCTCCTGACAGTTTCCCTTTAACTATGAGCTACTTATTTGGAATTTTATTATTGGTTTTGTATATCAGAATATATGTTTGCTTTGTATCTGCTTTACTATACGATTGGACAGGTCATAAGATTTAGTAAACTAAGGTATACAAGTAGTTAAATATATCCCAAGCTTGGAGGACCTTATACAAAAAAAATAAAAAACTTTACAAGGAGTAAAAATCCCAGTAGGGAAGATGACGTAATTTGTGACCTGCCATGGATTGCGCCACTTGAGCAGGCTTGATGAATGGACCTTTTAGGCAAATAAGTTAAACAACAAAAAAGTGACATTTTAGATGAAAATATATCTCAATCTATTGTTTAAAACTCATACTTCTTCAATTAAATGAAGATTCATGACATAGTCACATATTTCCCTGTCAAATAAATGATGTCTCACATCAACTACCACACCAATTCCTACTTATAGAAACAGGGATTTATAAATTCATCACGTTCATAAAATGTGAGAGACAAACTGTGGTAGTCAATAAAATACACTTGTCAGCTAGCATGCGTCTTGGAGACTAAACCACTGCACATCACAAGTCATGATTGAAGGCTCGTGTCTCCAACAGTCAGCAGCTGTGAAATGAGTTGCGATAAGTTCCAATCCGAGATAACATACAATGAATTTGGGAATGAACGGCAAATGTATGCAGATAAAAGAGCGTCAAGGTAACAAATGAAACTTGAGGAGCAGTTTCTAAAACATTCGGTGGAGGGACCAAAAATAATTTCGACTAGATTCCTTCCCTCTTCTTTCTCCAGTCCCAGTCAGTTACTCAATGATCAGCATTATATTGGTACAGTATGTAGCCATATGGCCTCCTTGAGCTATTACTCGGAATCCACTGGTTGCCATATACATATGGATGCCCCCCTCCCCCTTGGAGCAATATTTCTATAGTATATATAACTATGTACCAGACTATGTGTATATGTGACTGTATGTGTATATATGTACCAGACTATGTGTATATGTGACTGTATGTGTTTATATGTACCTGACTGTGTTTATATGTACCAGACTGTGTGTATATGTGACTGTATGTGTTTATGTGACTGTATGGGCATATATGTGGCTGGCTGTGTATGTATATGTATACTGGATTTGGCCAGTAAGTATGGTGGCAATATGTATGGTCGTATTTTTTGTATATTATATATGGACTATACACTTTGCCAAGTATTTGACCATACCCATTTAAAATGTGTTTGTTTTGGTAGGAAAACAGTCCCGCATTGTCTGCAGAGGATCCAGTCCACTTACTTATGATCTTTAGTGGTAGTGGTGGTTGGGGGGGGGGGGGGGGCTTTGTCAATTCTCGCCTCAGGCGGCAGAAAAGCTAGACTCGGCCTTGAGTAGGGTCTGCACACTGGTGGGCACGCAAATGTATTTGATTATTTATGTTGCACATTTTGCTACATTATGGAACAGAATATGGCCTAGTGAATAAAGTATAAAAGAACTCAGTTCCTACTCTAAAAATATCAATATGATTATTAATCTGCACAAAAGAGAAGAGGGGCTTTCGGGTGTGAAGTCAGCAATTTTCTAATGAGTTAAATTAGCACGGTCATTAAAATTCATGACAGGCCCTTCTAGAGCTTGCTTTATGACCACAATTGTGATATCCACAGCTTGCCAAGTTATAAAAAAATAAAAGTGCTCTTCCTCTTATGAAATATTACCTACATGGACAAGCAAAAAGGTTTAAGGTATATAATCTTTAAGATTTTTATACAACATTTCAAAATTTGCATCTTTCTTTAAGGAAACCTGTCACCACCCCTGACCTGTCCTAGTAAATACTGTAGTATTCCAGATTAAATCATTCTGGAATATCTTTTATTATACTGTATCTCTGTGATGTGCCGTTCCTCCGTTATTATTACTAGAAATGTATGATTCAATAGCCAACGATGTGTTATCAATGGGGGGGGCGTCCCTACACAGTCTGATAGTCCCTGAGTAGTGACATGCCACCAGCTGGTTACACCCACTTGCAGTGGCGTAGCTACCAGGGTCGCAGCGGTCGCCGCTGCGACCCGGCCCGCTATGAGGCCAATGCACTGCTCACCCCTTAAATTACTCTTGTGACCGCAAGCATTGATTTGCTTGCGGTCACAAGAGCGTGCTCGTCAGGGCCCCCGGCTGATGCGCGGCTGCCGGGGGTGTCCCGTCCTATCCCCGGCAGCGCGGCGCATCAGTGAGCTGCCTGGGGCCCTGACTTCCGGCACAGGAAGCGCACGTCAGAGACGCTTCCTGTGTCAGAAGTCCCAGCCCCGGCGTACAGGGAGCTCACTGATGCGCCGCGCTGCCGGGGATAGGACGGGACACCCCCGGCAGCCGCGCATCAGCCGGGGACAGCACCTGAAGAAGAAGAGGATCGCCGGGGGAGCGGGTTGTCAGGTGAGTTTGTGTGTTTGTTTTTTTTTAAATACTGCTTAGCATAGAGGAGAGGGGGGGGGGGCATTTATAATGGGGGGAAGAGAAGGGGGGCATCTATAATGGGGGAGAGGGGGGGCATCTATAATGGGGGAAAGAGAACAGGGGGGCATCTATAATGGGGGGAGAGGGGGGGCATCTATAATGGGGGGAAGAGAAGGGGAGGCATCTATAATGGGGGGAGAGGGGGGGCATCTATAATGGGGGGAAGAGAAGGGGAGGCATCTATAATGGGGGGGAGAGAAGGGGGGGCATCTATAATGGGGGAAGAGAACAGAGGGGCATCTATAATGGGGGGAGAGGGGGGCATCTATAAGGGGGGAAAGAGAACAGGGGGGCATCTATAATGGGGGGAGAGGGGGGCATCTATAATGGGGGAGAGGGGGGCATCTATAATGGGGGAGAGGGGGGCATCTATAAGGGGGAAGAGAAGAGGGGGCATCTATAATGGGGGGAGAGGAGGGGCATCTATAAGGGGGGAGAAGAGGGGCCATCTTCAAGGGGGGGAGAGGGGGCCATCTATAATGGGGGGAGAGGGGGGCATCTATAATGGGGGGAGAGGGGGCATCTATAATGGGGGAAAGAGAACAGGGGGGCATCTATAATGGGGGGAGAGGGGGGGGGCATCTATAATGGGGGGAGAGGGGGGGGGCATCTATAATGGGGGAGAGGAGGGCATCTATAAGGAGAGAAGAGAAGAGGGGGCATCTATAATGGGGGGAGAGGGGGAAATCTATATGGGGGGAGAAGAGGGGCCATCTTCAAGGGGGGGAGAGGGGGGCATCTATAATGGGGGGAGAGGGGGGCATCTATAAGGGGGGGAGAAGAGGGGCCATCTTCAAGGGGGGGACAGGGGGCCATCTATAAGGGGAGGGGGTATCTTTAAGGGGGGGAGAAGAGGGGGCCATCTTCAAGGGGGGGGAGTGGGGGCCATCTATAAGGGCAGGGGGGCATCCATAATGGGGGTAGAGGGGGTCATCTATAAGGGGAGGGGGGCATCTATAATGGGGGGGGAGAGGGGGCATCTATAATGGGAGGGGGCATCTATGATGGGGGTAGAGGGGGTCATCTATAAGGGGAGGGGGTCATCTATAAGGGGAGGAGGAGAGGGGGCCATCTATAAGGGAAGGGGGGTGCAACATGCAGTGGGGGCCATCTATATATACTATACCTACTAAATGAGGGTGTAAAGGGGACAGTACAGATGTGCAGTGTGTATAGAGATGAGGATGGTGTCAGTGTGAGGAGACTAATATGTCTGTCTGGCAGATTATGTGGATTCGTGGCTCTGAGAAATTCTCATAACAGCACAGGGCAGATGGAGAAGAAGATGAAAAGGAAAGAACTCCATTCAGAGAAGACGTCCCCTGTGAGTCACCTGATATAACTGCACTGTAATGTATATGGTGTATACAACCTGTGTGGAGCTGCTTCCACCTCTATATGACTGTATGAGGTGATAGTGATCTGTGTACAGTGGATCTTATTCAGTAGCAGCAGTGGTGTTAGTCAGTATGTGGTGGTAATATTTGTTACTTGTTATCTGGTTCTATGTTTTATTGGTCTCAGTATACTGGTTCTGGTCAGTAACAATATGGTGGTGATGGTTGTGGTGTGGCGTTAATATTTGCCCCTTGTATACTTGTATTATTGGCAATATTGGTCTCAGTACACAGTAAAAGTATGGCGGTAATATATATGGTGATAATATTTTCACTTCCTATATGCTGGTGTTATTTTTAATATCTGTCTTGGAGTGTGTATATATATATATATATATATATATATATATATATATTTACATACACACACATACACCTACCAGTAGCGTCACTTGGTCGTGAAAGGGGGGGGGGCCCAAGTTGACCTCTCGCACCAGGGCCCAGGAGACATTAGCTACGCCCCTGCCCACTTGGCTATTTAGTCATACATTCCTTGTAAGAATTGTAGAGGATTTGGGATTGATATTTCATAAGATATGTGTATTTTTTAAAACAGGTCAGGATTGGCTACAGATTGGGTCCTTAGGGACCGTGAGCACTTAGTGGTTGCTTTACATTACAGTTTTCAACCCCATGGTTCTTACTTGTAAATGAAATGGGAGGAATGTACTCAAAGATTTTAAATTGTTTTGTTTTTTTTGGATGGGAAATATGTTGTTGTTTTTTTCTACAAGGATCTACTGGTTTACTTAAAGTGACTCTGTACCCACAATCTGACCCCCCCCCCCCCCCCCCCCCCCCCCCAAACCGCTTGTACCTTCAGATAGCTGCTTTTAATCCAAGATCTGTCCTGGGGTCCGTTCGGCAGGTGATGCAGTTAATGTCATAAAAAAACAACTTTTCAACTGGCAGCCCTGTGCCCTTTGGCCATGGCTTATGGTACTTTTACATGGAGCGATAATTCGCCAGATCGCACGATTAACGATTTTAGATTAACAATGTTTTTTTTATAACGATCAGCGTTTAGACGGAACAATACATCGTTCGGAAAATTCACTATGCGATCATTTTGCGATCGCTAAAGCCTTTTTCACACATAGGTGAAATCGTTGAAAGACTGTTTACACTGAACGATCTGCAAATGTTTTGCGAAAGATCAATGATGATTTGAGAACATGTTGAAAGATCAAAATGAACGATTTATCGCTTGTCGTTTGATCGTTCACTGCGTTTACACGTATACGATTATGGTTCGAATTCGATCGTTATCGCGCAAATTCGAACGATAAATCGTTCCGTGTAAAAGGACCATTACATTGTATATGCATAAGGCTGGCACAACCTCTCCGTCCCTCCTCCCCACCCTCTTCATCATTAGGAATGCCCAAGGCAGATTGTCTCCTATTTGTCAGCTGTGTCAGCCCAGCACATGGGCTGGATCGTTAAGACACCTGTGTAGTTTTCACTGCAGAGGAATAGGAAAAATAGTGAAGAGGGTGGGGAGGAGGGACGGAGAGGTTGTGCTAGCCCAATGCATACACAAACTAAGCCACGGACGTTTGGCACAGGGATGCCAGTTTAAGGGTACAAACCCACTTGCCGGATCCCCAGCGAGTCCCCTCACTGCGTATTTGCAGCAAGACTCGCTGCGGATCCCAGCCCTATACTTTCAATGCCAGACAAACTCGTAGCAGGGATGTACATCCCTGCTGCAAGTTTGTCCGCAGCCCGCCCCGTTAACCCCCTGCCGGCTGGACACTAAACATTACCGGGTCCCCGCTCCTGCTTGCTTCGGCGGTTCCCGGCATGTCCCGCATGCCCAATCAGTGCGCTGCCCCCCCGCAGCGCACTGATTGGCCGAGCGGGACGTGCAGACACCGGGAGCCCTGAAGCAAGCAGGCGCGGGGACCCGGTAATGTATAGTGTCCAGCCGGCAGGGGGTTAACGGGGCGGGCTGCGGACAAACTCGCAGCAGGGATGTACATCCCTGCTGCGAGTTTGTCTGGCACTGAAAGTATAGGGCCGGGATCTGCAGCAAGTCTTGCTGCAAATACGCAGTGAGGGGACTCGCTGGGGATCCGGCAAGTGGGTTTGTACCCTTAAAGTTGTTTGTTATGACAATAACTGCATCACCTGCCGAACGGACCCCAGGACAGATCTTGGATTAAAAGCAGCTATCTGAAGGTACAAGTAGTTTTTTATGGGGTTAGATTGTGAGTACAGAGTCGCTTTAATATATAACATTCCACAGTCAGAACAGGGCACAAAAAGTCAAGAAGGGGACAACGAAACTTATTATTCAGGTGGCCATACACCTTTAATAACTGGTGACTGAATGATCTTTCAGCCGACACAGGAACATTCAGTACAGCTGAGCTCTTATGTGTCCTCTATGGGGGGGGGGGGGGATTAAACCAAAGCAAGAGAGTTGTGGCTTCTCTCTCTGAGAACAAAGGGGTTGGACAGTGATTTTCCATGACGTGCAACCCCCTAGCTACACTGATATCATCTGTTGGTGGTCGGACAGGATATTTCCATACACCTTGTACTGACGGCCAGCAAAACTATAAGGTGTATGGGGTCCTTTAGACAGATCTCTTGTGCAGTTCATCACATAATGAGGGTACACCCATCACCCACCAGCTCTCTTTCTCCCCTTTGGAGCTACTCTTCATCCTGCCCCTTACCTGCAATCCACCTGACATTCAAAGGGTCAGAGTCCATGACCCCATTCTACATGGTAAAAAACAACTTGTTTTCTAAACATGACTTTTTTTTTTCCATTACTGTTACTGTTATTGGGGCAACTGTGGCTGCTAGTAGGAGTCATGTGATCGTTGCTGGGGGGGGGTTGTTACTAGACTATAAAATACACTATGTTATGGGTAGAAAATGAATGTATGGCTTTAATGGTTCTGTGTGGAATCATAAGTCCAAGGGAAGGGTACAAAGTTTCAGCATCCAAAGGGTAAACAGCATTGAAGCATGCCTGTCACTTTACAAAAAACTTGACATGTTGTAGGGACAGGTCATAAGTTTTCATTGATCAAGGTCTGGGTGTTCAGACTGGGGGCTCTTAGGCTGTGTGTTTCTTATTGCGCAGACAGATGAATTTGCAATTGGGTCTATTACGTATGAGGTATTAGTACATGTTACTATAGTTTACTTTAAAGAAGTTACATTTTTTATATGTCTTTATAATAGGCCTTACTATTAGACTGGATACAATCATACCCTTGCATGTATATTTACAATACTAATTTATCAGCACATAGTGTGAAGTCTAGAACCCAACAAGCCTAAACTATTTATGGAAATGTCTTCTACATCTAAGAAGACAAATAATTTCACGGGGAGCGGCGAGCACATAAATATAATAGCTACACCTTCATCTATTACATTTCTGCAGTTTGAGAATCAGCAGTACACGGGCTATGGGAGCCAGCAGGAATCCAGCTCAGCCATCCCCAGCTTTATTTATGGACAATCACACTTATGTGGCCCACCTACCGCTACAATTTAATTTCCTAACAATCTGGAGATAAAGTGCTTTTCATATTTAACATGTATGTATATTTTTTTTAAAGGGAAGATTGATCATACATCTTAATGTATTCTTTCCCCGATTACTCACAGCATGACCCAAAGAGATGTCCATTTATACAAAGGTAATAAAACATTCAACAAACGAGAAATCTTAATCTGTTCTCCGGGCTGTGTGTGAATGTAGAAAAGGGGATGCTCATACTGCGCTATTTGCAGCCTTGCAATAAACTATGTTAGTAGGTCTGATAGAATAGTTATGGGGCTACGGAGGAACATTTGGTCACAAGCGAGTGGCTCTAATATTGGGGAATAATTACAACATGTCTTTAATTTATCATTGTAGTAAATAAGTCCAATGTACAGAACAAAGGCATAACTTGAGGCTCTTTGACCCTATTCAAAATCTGTAACAGTGCCCTAAGGGTCTTTTTACACAGCCCGACATGGGGCTGTGCTAGGACTCAATCAGCGAGATTGGTGCTCGATTGCTGTGTCTTTATACTGCACAACAAATCTAGCTGCACAAACAATTCCATGGAAACTGACAACACGGATATGCATATATTCGTGCTGTCAGTTTCCAGATCACAAGTAGTGCATACTTACCATCCGTGCTGCTTGTGATCCAACCTCTTGTTCTCCGTCTCTCCCTTCCAGCTTCTGCCTAAAGAGGAAGCAGCACTAATTTGAGTGCTATGGATCTTTTTCTTACATAGTTTATGGACAAACACCCTTTCAGAAACAGCACCTACCTAACTACACCCATAGTTCACCCTATATTCTATAACATAAAGATGAAGCAGCGGCGAAGGAGGACAGGAGACAGAAGGTAAGTATGCACTACTTGTAAAATGGATATGCATATCCGTGCTTTCGGTTTCCTTTTGCTATGGCTGAACATCTCCTGTTTATATAGGAAGAAGTGCGGCCAATAACGATAAATTATAAATCCTGCTGGAAAGATGCTATCAGCTGAGGATCGGTCAATTTCCCGCTCTTCGGCTGATTGCTGTCACTTTAAATGTGCCGCATATCGGCTACAGGAGCGTTTCTACCAACAATCCTGACCAATCATCGATCTACGTAAAAAGCCCTTCAGTCCCCCTGCCAAATAGGAAGACAGAAAAGATATGTTGTAAGCTATTAGAGACCTTGAAAGAGGTCTATGAGATTCATGTTACAGATAAGGCTAGGTTAACGTCCGCATTGTTTTCTCCATTCATGGAGCAGGCAGATCCATTGCACGATGATTAACAGCACCCAACAAACCCCACTGACTTTTTCGGTATGGTGTCCATCATTCAATCAGACAAAAATCTTTCATGCTGCTTTTTTTGTCCAGTGTTTTGGATGGATTCTGCAATAGAGCCTCCTACACAGAGACTGTTACCTGCACCCCTGTATTTATGTCCCTATTTCTCCAACTCTTATCATTATGGAATAACATTCAGCCTGGCAGAATGGATGGTGCTAAAGGCCGTTACACAATACGGGAATCTATGCAGAACCTAATATTGTTGGAAGACACAGAAAAATGGTGAATGTAAATGATAAACTGATGGTTTTAAACAGGATCTACAGTCCAGTATGATAGAAGAGCAATGTATCTGCTGCAGCTTACTCTGTGGTCCCTTGCAGTTCATGAGATTTGTCTTCTGCCGCCTGCAGGAGGCCACACAACCATCTGCACAGACTACAGGAGCTCAACATGTACCCTTCCTCCTGACGTCTAGAAGGAATGGGCACAGTATTAGATTCATGGACACTGCTGAAATCTCGAAAAGGCCTAGAATATTCAATTGCTTTACATATATTTCAATGGAAATCATGTATAGATGAAAGCTGCCATATGTAATGCTGACATCTACATAAGACTCCTGGAATGGCTCTTTAAATATGTCCTCCGAAAACCTCCCACCAGCCAAATGAGAGATATCGGCATAACATATCAGATACATCTTCATCACCCATGAGTAATTTGTCACTCGTATATGCATTCACGAGTCAGATAAAGAGAGATGAAGGCATTTTGGCAAAAATCTTGAAGGGACATCCTTCCAATTAGTATAGTGTATTACACGTTAGTTGCTTGTAGAGGCATCCAATGTCGACAAGATCCATCAATAATTTACTGTATATTGAGGCAGCAAAACTGTCCACAGTCTTTGCAGTCAGGGAAACCAAGGATCAGATGCAGTGTCCAGGTACCCGTTTCACAGATACTTAATATGTAAAGTTGTTGTGTGGCTGAGGAATACTTTGCTTAACACTGTAAACTGTTTTTGTTTATAATATATTCTTTGTATATACTGCTAATTTACTGTTCAACAGCATACAATCCAGTATATTATCAGTGTAAGTGTTAACTTTTCTGTTGTGCCTTTACCAAACCCAATGGTCACATGTATGGAAGTATGATGCTTCAGCCTCTTAACCAATGAGCCCAGTCCCTAGTCCAGCCCCTGTTAACCTGAACTTAAAACCAGTCTGACCTTTGGCCAGTGCACATTGGCTCCTGCAAGGTTTACAATAAGATTTAGACTTCTAAAGTTGCTTGTGAGCTTAACTCGATTGTCGGTAAAGATCAAGCCAAAGGAGTTTTTCCCTTGTGTGAAGAGATGATTTCCAAGTCAAGTATTCCAAAAGTGTCTGCAAGAAGAATAACCTACAAGCAGAGAACTTGCCTCTGAGAGTTTCAGTATCTGTAAATAGGACAAGCTACAGCAGAGATATACTGCCCGAGTCAACTTCAGCACTTCCCAAACTGTTGCTAGTTCTGGAAGAACAAGTTCTACCTTCTACAACTTTCTTCTAGTCCAGGGTTGGATAATCTTCTGTTCAAGGATCCCCTTGCATCTATCCTTCTCTAAGTAGTCCTCTGGTCTGAGACAGTGCTGTCCACCTTTCATTTAGGTGATTATTAGAGATGAGCGAACCGGTTTCGGTTTCGAGTCGATCCGAACCCGAACGTTCGGTATTTGATTAGCGGTGGCTGCTGAACTTGGATAAAGCTCTAAGGTTGTCTGGAAAACATGGATACAGCCAATGACTATATCCATGATTTCCACATAGCCTTAGGGCTTTATCCAACTTCAGCAGCCACCGCTAATCAAATGCCGAAAGTTCGGGTTCGGATTGACTCGAGCATGCTCGAGGTTCGCTCATCTCTAGTGATTATGCTCCTACATGCGCCCCTCCAGGTATCATGTTACAAATCTGCATAATTCTTCATATGAATACTTCCTCTTAACCACAGCCAGCCAAACTGCAAAGTCTATTGTAATTGGAATACGTTCCCTTTAAGTAAATCCCGAACCCCTAGCAATACAGCTATATATTTCTACCAAAGTGCCTGAAAACCCAAATTCTCCAGTTAACATGTTATGTGAGGTATTCTTAAAGGGACAGTGCTTAACCAGTCTTGCTTTCAAGCACAAAAGCTGTTTCTACCTTGTGCTATGCAAGACTTTATGATTTAGGGGCGTAACTACCACAGTAGCAGCCATAGTGACTGCTATGGGGCCCACAGCGTCAGGGGCCCCAGCAGGGTCAGCCTCCTAGTTTAAAAGTTCCCTGAGCCCAGCCACTCAGTACACTCCTGCCTGTCATTCCTGTAAAAGGCTCTATACAGTAAGCTGGATAACCCCTTTCTTACCATACAGAGACTTTGATTACTATATAGAGACAGTCATTGGGACAGGCAGGAAGGTGTAGAGACCCCTTCCCTGCACCCCCAGGCCGGGCTTATAGTTAAAAGCATTGGGGGGCAGTAAAGGTAGCGGAGCTTGACATCACAGGACATTGCAGCACAGACTGGCCCCATAGCCCTCTTTAAGTGGCAGAGACTGAAGTGGCCCGAGGTGGTAAGCCACCGCAGAGCGGCCCTGAGGCCTTTAGCCAGCTGTCACAGGCGGCAGCGTGGCCCTTAAATGAACTGGTGGAAGACCAGCCTGAGGGAAAAATGCCCTCTGCACTGCCCGCCCCTTCCCTGGATCCTCCAAATACAACAGCCGCAAACATTACAACTCCCAGCATTTACTGACAGTCTGCAGCCCCCAGGATATGATGGGAGTTGTAGTATAGATGAACAGACAATTCTCTGATTATCACTGGAGCTGTAGAAAAATGTATTGACGGTTGTGACCTATCAGGATCCACTACACATACACATTTGTCCTTTTGGAAACTACAACTCCCAGCAAACCCTAAGAGCTTTATAAGTATAGGGCATTCAGAGAGTTGTAGTAAAAGCTTATTCACAAGGGAGTTCAATCCTGGATAGCCAGCATGTCGCTTCTCACTGGTCTTTTATTAGTGGGCCCCCAAAGTCAGTTCCACTGGTGGGCCCCAGGTACCCCAGTCTGACACTGGTATGGGGTGACCAGTCTGAGTGGGGAGGGGGGCAAGGGGAGTACAGGGTGACCAGTCTGGGTGAGATGGGGGGGCAAGGAGTTACTGGGTGACCAGTCTGGGTGGGGAGGGGGGCAGGGGGGTACGGGGTGACTAGTCTGGGTGAGGAGGGGGCAGGGGGTACAGGGTGACCAGTCTGGGTGAGATGGGGGGTAAGGGGTTACTGGGTGACCAGTCTGGGTGGAGATCAGGGGGGTACAGGGTGATCACTCTGGGTGGGGAAGGGGCAGGGGGTACAGGGTGACCTGTCTGGGTGAGGAGGGGGGCAATCAGGTACAGGGTGACCAGTCTGGGTGTAGATCAGGGGGGTACAGGGTGATTACTCTGGGTGGGGAGGGGGCAGGGGGTACAGGGTGACCAGTCTGGGTGTAGATCAGGGGGGTACAGGGTGATCATTCTGGGTGGGGAGGGGGCAGGGGGTACAGGGTGACCAGTCTGGGTGTAGATCAGGGGGGTACAGGGTGATCACTCTGGGTGGGGAGGGGGCAGGGGGTACAGGGTGACCAGTCTGGAGTGGGGAGAGAGACACAAGAGAGCAATCACTTAGAGAGGACAGGCATGGGAGCAGTGTGTGTAATAAGGGGAGGGGTGTATTTTGGTTCAATTTGGGGTCTGAATTAAGTTTGGGATTCAGTGTATTTAGGGGTCTAGTTGAGGTCTGGAATAATGACTGATTGAATGTGACTTGATTAAACATGATGACCATTGAGGAGACATGACTGGTGTCACTGAACATGGAAATGTCCCAACCATCTATAGTCTGCCTGTAGCTGTATGAACAGTGAACATCGGGCAGCACTGGGTACAAGAGTCATGTATACCTTAATGGAGTCACTGCTGTCTCCTCTCCCCGCTGTTAGAAGCCGTGCATTAGGAATCCCATTACACTGGGGCTCATGCTGGAGATGGTTGCTATGGAGATGAATCAGGACACTGAGCCTCCTTATTCACAGGTACAAACAGCAGGAGAGGAGACATTGGCGCCTCCACAGGTACAAACAGCAGGAGAGGAGACATTGGCGCCACCACAGGTACAAACAGCAGGAGAGGAGACATTGGCGCCTCCACAGGTACAAACAGAAGGGAGGGGTGACAATGGCGCCTCCACAGGTACAAACAGCAGGAGAGGAGACATTGGCGCCTCCACAGGTACAAACAGCAGGAGAGGAGACATTGGCACCTCCACAGGTACAAACAGCAGGAGAGGAGACATTGGTGCCTCCACAGGTACAAACAGAAGGGAGGGGTGACAGTGGCGCCTCCACAGGTACAAACAGCAGGAGAGGAGACATTGGCGCCTCCACAGGTACAAACAGCAGGAGAGGAGACATTGGCACCTCCACAGGTACAAACAGCAGGAGAGGAGACATTGGCGCCTCCACAGGTACAAACAGAAGGGAGGGGTGACAGTGGCGCCTCCACAGGTACAAACAGAAGGGAGGGGTGACAATGGCCCCTCCACAGGTACAAACAGAAGGGAGGGGTGACAATGGCCCCTCCACAGGTACAAACAGAAGGGAGGGGTGACAGTGGCGCCTCCACAGGTACAAACAGAAGGGAGCAGAGACAATGGTGTCTCCACAGGTACAAAAAGCAGGTAAAATTAATCAGCCCCTGGGGCAAATACCTAAAAAACAACAATAAAATTCTTTTGTTGCTCATACTTTGCTGTGCTGTGATTGGTCGCTATTGGCAACAAAGTACAGTCTCTTAGACTGTTTCTAAAGATTTATTTTGTTTTTAGAATGTATCTGTAAACAATGTTGACTGTTTCTGGCATTGTGACATCACAGCTGCTCGTTGTGACATCACAGCTGCTTCTTGTGACATCACAGCTACTATCCGCTGTATAAGAACTGGCTCCTCCTAGGTGGGGTCACTTGCTCTTTGGCTCTTGTGCTTTGCACATCATCAGTTTGCAGAGCAGTTTATGGAGAAGTCAGTGGAGAGAAGTGGGGAATGTAATGAAGAACCCCAGTCTGACCTGGCAGGAGATACATTTAAAGTAAGTGAATAATTAGGTTTGTTTATTTTTCCTGTTGCTTATATATCACCAACATATTCAACAGTGCTGTACAGAGACTCTCCTCATTCATGCCTGTCCCCTATGGGGCTCACAATCTAGTTTCCCTGCCTCCGACCCACACACATACTGCAGCCAGCGGCCACTGTTAGCCCATCTCATTAGTATCCTGGATGCTATGGCACCACCAGAACACCACAATATTTACCAGAACATTGCTAGATTTATTGTACAGTGTGTGAGAGAGTAGAAGCCTCCTACACAAGTTACTTTGTATTACAGTTATATGTAGGTAGGTAAAGGTAACACAGTAATTTATTACAACTTTTTACATTGGTCATTTGGGTTTAGGTGACTGCCGACAAGGGCCCAGCTAGCAGAAGAGGTGCTGAGGGCCAGGGCTACGTTCCAAGTATCTTACCTCTTGGATTAGCAAATAAAGACAAAGACAAAGATAGACATAAAGAACCTGGATAAGAGAAATGAAGACATCTGCAACACAATAGTAAGTTTACCACTCAACTTCCGGTAGATGCTATATGATATTGGAGATTCAGTTGAGACATGATTCCACACAGTGAATAATCTAACACAATGTGAATATCTCTATTTCTAAATTATAGCTATAACCAATAGAGGTCTGTTTTATTAGTTTATGCTGCACTAAGTGCATTTTGTGATTTGATTAGGGATGGTCCGAACCCGCCGAAGGTTAGGGTTCGGCTGAACCTGAATGCTCGGCATCGGATTCCCGCTGTCTGCCCGCTCCGTCCAGAGGGAGGGCCGCCTGGAAAACTGGGATACAGCCTATGGCTATGGCTGTATCCCAGTTTTCCAGGCGTTCCTCCCGCTGGATCCGCCCGCTGCACGGAGCGGGCAGACAGCGGTAATCATTACGGAGGGTTCGGGTTTGTCCGAACCCCGACCAAACCAGGTTCGGATCATCCCTGGATTTGATAGATCCATTAGTTCACAAATTCTTTTGTCTTTACAGTAAATCTTACATTTGTCATATTGGTTAAAGTGACTGGCGAGTGAGTGTCCAAGAAAACGGCAGAATCTGACAGATAAAAGAAGAAAAGTCAACCAAGAAGAAAAGATAAAAGATGTCATACAAAATCTTGTACATGAAAAGAAAAAAAGGAAACACAGTGGCGCTGCATGTGTAGGCGGATAACCGCTGCTGCCTTCTGCCTTCCGATTTCCCTGGATGTGGGATCGGGACCAAAATCCAAATAACCTTACAACAATGGTGGATTCCTTGGTGCTCAAACCTCCAGGCACAGTCACTCTACTTCAATCAAGAGGCAGAGATTTCCAGTATTTTTGCCAACCAGATGTGTTCTTTATTGCTTTGCGTTTCAAGTGTTAACCACCCTCTTCATCAGACATCAGTTCATACAGAATCTTGGCCTTTGAAACACTGACAGAAGACAAGAAGAAGACGAAGACAAAAAGTGGACTTTATTTTTTTACATAGTTATATTTTTATATGTTTATATGTTTATATATTTTATTTTTTTACATATTTTTATATATTTTATACATATTTTATTTTTTTACATATTTATATTTTTTATATTTTTATATATATTTTATATATATTTTTATATATATTTAGTTTTTTCCACATTTATATTTTTAGCTATATTTTTTTTACATAGTCATATTTTTTATATATTTATACATTTTTATACTTTTTTTTACATAGTTATATTTTTATATATATATATTTATATATATTTTATTTTTTTACATAGTTATATTTTTATATAGTTTTTATATTGCACATAGCTATAGTTTTATATATTTTCTATAGTTTTTTATATTTTATTTTTTTACAGTTATATATTTTATATATATTTTATTATATAATTTTATATAATATTTTATATTATATTTTTATATATTTTACTTTTTACATAGTATAGTTTTATATGTTTTTAAATATATATAATTTTTTACATAGTTATATTTTTATATCTTTTTTATTTATTTTTATTAATTAAATTATTTTTATTTTTAGATATTTTACATATTTTATTTTTTTACTGTTATATATTTATATATTTTTATACATATTTTATTTTTTAGTCATTTTTTATATATTTTTATATATATTTTTTTACATAGTTATATTTTTTATATATTTTTATATATTTTTTTTACATAGTTATATTTTATATATTTTATATAGTTTTATATATTTAATTTTTTTACATAGTTATATTTTTTATATTTTTTTACACATTTATATTTTTATATATTTAATTTTTTTACATAGTTATATTTTTTATATTTTTATATATTTTTATACATATTTTATTAAGTCATATTTTTATATATTTTATTTTTTACATAGTTATATTTTTACATTGTTTTATATTTTTTTTACATAGTTATATTTTTATATAGTTTATATAGTTTTACATAATTTTTTACATAGTTATATTTTTTATATATTTAATTTTTTTACACATTTATATTTTTATATATATATTTTTACATATTTATAATTTTTACATATTTTATATATTTTATATATATATATATTATTTTTTTACGTAGTTATATTTTTATATACATATTTTTAAAATATATAATTTTTATATGTTTTATATATTTATATATATATTTTTAATTTTTTTACATAGTTATATTTTTTATACATATATATTTATATTATATTTTTTTACAAATTCTATTTTTATACAGAGAATATATTTTTTTACAAAAAATGTCTGCATTGTATTTTTTTAAACAAAATAACGCAAAACATGCTTCCTAGAAAAATAGGTGCACTATAGGCCATGCTCACACATATATAATCACAGACCAAGAAATAGCCAAACTCGGCTCCAATACCCGGATAAGTCAATTGTTAACAGTATGGTATAGCAATAAAATATATATATAAAATAAAATAAATAAAATAAATATATACATCTATTTACAGAAGGTGAAAGAAAACAATAACCAGACACTCCTACTATCTATCGCACAAATCCCAGTGTAAACAGCCAGATCAGCAATCTTAACACCTCACATGGCTTCAGGTGTGGAGATGTCTCGTAAAGTACCACAGGTCGACTAGAGAAGGTAGATCACAATGGCCCCAGAGCTGGGAGCGTATGGCTGTTAACACATAGAGAAATACAAATAGACAGCGCTCCCTGGAACAGTATCCTAGGTAAATCCCCCCAAAAAAAGTAAGAGAAAATCTCTCGGCAAATTTCCTCACCTGATATTGTTGTGCAATTGTGAGGCACTAAAAAGGAATTAAATAAGAAAACAAAGGGCCTTTGAGTGTGTCTTTAATTGAAAAGTCCATTGAATTTAATAGTAAAAACGTGGAAAGGACTATGAAAAAAGAAAAACTATGTGTGAACAACTTAAAAATAACGTCCTCTGTTGGCAAAACACGTCCAAAAATAATTGTCATCATCATCTGCGCAGACAATGCCCGTCATTTTCATACATTGTGTCCACTGAGCGGCCATCATTCCATTGACTTCAGTGCATTGCATTGAAGTCAATAAAATCACAGAAAAAACTTTTTAAATAGAAAAAAAACAAACGCCTTTTCTGTTTTTTGAACGTTGGGTGAACATAGCCCAATGCTGCACACAGCTAGCCCTGCAATATAGCATCTGTTGCACCTGTTGTGGCCGCCACATGTTATATTTTGCATGTGGAAGTGATAAGTGGACTGAGTGGTGGATGACCCCCAACAATTGTCTCCTTTGCTAGTAATATAACCAAGTGCTAAGAGTATTAAAGGCACCATAAGGCTACGTTCACACAGCGCTGTTAAACTGCTGGACGCCTGGCTGCATTCAGGACGTTCCTGCAGTCGATACCTCTTTATCAGCTGCAGGAACGTTCTTCTTCAACATTGACTTGGGGGCACTGGGTGTGCCCGCAAATCAATTAGCCATTCACTTCAATGTAAAGTGCTGCCGTCGGCCGACTTTACATTGTGTAAACAGCTATTATTTCCGGACGCTGTTTGGTGGGCGGCGTCCAGAAGTAATAGGCACGTACATTATTTTCTAAAGAACTAGCGTTAAAATAACTATGTGCAAGCAAAGTAGGCGGCATTGCATTGACTTTAATGCAATGCCACCCGTGCAGTAAAAAACAGACGTTGATTCCATTGCAATCAGCGTCCGTTCTTTACTGAAAAACAATGTTGTGTGAACATAGCCTAATGGTGTAAGACTTGGCTTTTATTGTATGCAATTCACCAAAATCCATCAAAATTTACAGCATAGCAACCCTGGTTTCAGTAGAACAGATGGCCCTCTATATTGCCATAAAAAGGGACAATATGTGCATATACAGAGAAGTGATCTAAGGGATCGGGCTCCAAGCATAGCCCACATAGGTGAGAACAACTCCTATCAGATAAAGGGCAATCCCCATCATGATTCTGCATTTTTCTTCTGTCCTTTTTCCCTTCTTGTCTTTTGGGCACCAAAAAAGCTTGTTCCACCATTGATACTGGGCTTAAAAAAAATCTATGTAGAGCTTCAATTGAAGAGATACCAGCTCACTGGCTGGCTGAGCACGCGTTTCAATGCCGGACGTGATATCACAGGACCGGAAGATACAGGAGACAAGCGGGTGACAGTGGGAAATGAGCAGGACGGGTAAGTATCACTTTATTCTTTTAAAGGGAAACTATCAGCAGGTTAGATTTGTCTCCCTATAGCGCCAGGGTTGCTGAAAAGGAAGATATGTTTATTACCTTCCTCCTTGGTGCCACTCCCACACTGCAAGTCTGAGTAAACTCCGCTCCGGAGCACCGTTAGGAGCACTGGCTGCTTCATCCAGCCAGCTCCCTTCATTGATTATCATTAGAAGTGGTGGGCCGGATGACACAGCAGTGCTCTTAACAGTGCTCTGGAGCGGAGTTTACTCCAACTAACAGCACTGAACTGGCGCCAAGGAGGGAGGTAATACACAAATCTTTCTCCTCAGCATCCTGGGCTCTTTATATTCAATACAATGTATATGGGCATACGCAGGGGTGGATTAACTTTACCATAGGCTATTCACCAAGCCTGGGCCCCCAAACCCCCACTGTAACTATGGCAGCACTAGCGTGGTGTTCATAGTGCAGGATAGATAACGTCATGATGCCCTGATTTGAGTAAAATTGCGGTAAAAAAGCTGCGATACTTCTTTTTGGGTAATCCGCTACTGGGCATAGGAGCTGAAGGGAGACCTTCTTAAAGGGGAACTATCAGCAAGTTAGACAAATCTAACCTGCTGATAGTTTCCCTTTAAGTCTCCCTTCGGCTCCTATGCCCATATACATTTTATTGAATATACATGACTAAGGACAAAATATGACCGAAACGCGTCAATCTGGAGGAATATTTTTAAAGAGGAACCAATAAAGTTATACATTGTAGTGAAGCTGGCGGCGATTTTTCTCTCTCTAGAGATGAAATGGGTCATCCTTATTTTCCGATGAGAGAGCGGGGTCTAGCCAAGAACGGATATAGATTTTCGAGGCAAACAATTTTCGGCAGAACGTATAAACAGTTAAATATGGACTCAAGTTATGTTTAGCAAATGATGGCTTCTATTGTGTTCTGTTGAGTTCGCAGCAGTAGCCCTGGAAATCAGCGGGAGTAACATTGCTGTCTGCATGATACAGTAATGATCTTCTAAATGAGCTGATATCATTAACCATTATTGTCCTGAATTTACTGCTAGGAAAGGTGATCGTAATTAAAAGGAAAAAAAAAATCTCACCGCTGTCCAATTACGCCAGCAGAGGTGCACAGATGTCCTTTTAATGAACTTTTCTCCAAATAATTTATTAGGCAGCGTACAGGTCTGGTACATAGCGCCGGTAGTGCTGGTCTATAGGAAGTGCCATCATACATAATTAACACGGCACAGCTTCAACCGTTCTTAGATCATTTTGCAGGATAAGAGTGTCCTGTATTAGATTCAAGGTTTGGTCAACCAGAAAGGAATTAGCTAGGTTAATGCAATGGAGCATGTTAGAAACATATCATGATATGTGCTTAAAAAGCAGATAAAACTTTAGCATCGCTTATAACCAGTAATTAGAAAAAGGCGACGTGAAGATCATGTACGTCAACCCTGTGATAATATAGATATATGGAATAAATTGCCAACAGTTTGCTAAGAATAATAATAGAATGGTATTGCTATTATATTTGTGAATCTGTCATTTCCTACTTATCAATGCCTGGGGTGCCGTAAAATAACACTAAAATTAGAGTTGTGGAAGTACCATGTGTTACCAGCAGGTGGCGGAGTAGGCTACTAGCTGAGGAGATATATAAAGGGTTTAGCCATTTACAAACAGTTTTGCACATAAATTAGCCTGCTGAGTACATTACTGGCTCTATAGCTTGTGGATAGTATATGGAAATAGCACGGGAAGATCATTCTACATCTGTCAGGCAATAATGGATAAGATAGGCCATGTTCACACAACGTTTCTACAGCTCTGTTTAAAGCAGGGATGAAGAACCTTCGGCCCTTCAGCTGTTGCAAAACTACAATTCCCATCATGCCTGGACAGCCGAAGCTTTAGCTTCGGCTGTCCAGGCATGATGGGAATTGTAGTTTTGCAACAGCTGGAGGGCCAAAGGTTCCCCATCCCTTCTTTAAAATTACGTCCGTCATTTTGAGTCTAAAATAACGGACGTCATTTAACTGTATAGCCTCCCCTTAGTGCAAGGACTGGTGTTTGTACATTATTTTACTTTGGGTTTACTAATTGGATTTTGGGTGCGTCTTAATTGAAAAGTCCATTGAATTTAATAGTAAAAACGGAAAAAGAACGGTGACAAAAGAAAAATTGTGTGTGATCAACTAATAAAAAACGTCCGCTGTTTGCAAAAGACGTTCGAAAATAATGATCATGTCCATTATTTTGACATCCAAGGAACAAACGTCCGTTATTCAATACATTGTGTGCATTGGATGTCCGTCTTTCCATTGACTTCAATGCATTGCCATTGCAGTCAGTTAAACAGACGTTTCTTTAAATGTTTTTTTTTTTCTATTTTTGACATTGTGTGAACATAGCCATACAGAGAACATTACAAATGTTGTCTATGTCCTGCAACTATCCGACATATGTCTGCGCATGCGTATTTTTAGTGCGCCCGTGGTACAGCCCACGTATTGTAGCTGGCAAGTATCACAGGTGATCAAGTACACTACAAAAGTAGTATTGCAATTGATAAAACTTCTGATTGGGAAAGTGACTCCCGTTACCATAGATTTAAATGTTTTTTCAATCTGCATATGGTGACATGTTATACAGATATTATGTCCGCATTTAAAGTTGCCAGTAGTGTGTAGCCAAGTTCTGTTGTTTTGTTTTTGGCTTGAAAACATACTGGGTGACAAACATTGCCCTAAAGTCCTACCTTTGCTGGGTACAATAGATACCCCAGAAGTCAGGATGTCATGTAGTACTTCATCATGATAGAGAATTTGTAAATTTTTATAAAAAATACGTTTGACATCACTGAAATCTGTGCTATACGGAGTGACCAATGCCACAGTGGGGGTGCTGGAAGGGTTATTATAGTTTGGTACTTTGGGCATTAAGAGTGTCTCCCGAGAACGGGCAGACACTTTCTTTACAGCCCGATCCAGCATCCATCCACTGTAGCCTCGTTCACTGATAAAACAATCTTAAAGGGGTATTTTTGTTTTAAATCAAGTGGTATGAGAAAGTTATACAGATTTGTAATTTACTTCTATTAAAAAATCTTTAGTCTTCTAGTACTTATCAGCTGCTGTATGTCCTGCTTGAAGTGGTGTATTCTTTCCAGTCTGACACAGTACTCTCTGCTGCCACCTCTGTCCATGACTGGATTTGTCTGGAGCAGTAGCAAATCCCCATAGAAAACCTCTCCTGCTCTGGACAGTTTCTGACATGGACAGAGGCGGCAGCAGAGAGCACTATGTCAGACTGAAAAGAATACACCGCTTCCTGCAGGGCATACAGCAGCTGATAAGTACGGGAAAACTTGAGATTTTTTAATAGAAGTAAATTACAAATCTGTATAAATTTCTGACACAATTTCATCTGAAAGAGACTTTCGTTTCCTGGAGTACACCTTTACAAAGGTTATCCATGTAGGATTTATACACGGGTGGAAATAAATAGTATGTGTATAATGTAATAAACCAACGCGGTCATGTATAAACTGAGTATGAATATAAATATATTGCACTGAGGGAATATTAAGTGCAAATAAAGACGTAAAAGCGTCCAATAGCTCCCCAATAACTGTCCCAGGTATGCAGATACTGCTAAAACAGCACAGAAAAGCATGCAAATAGTATTAGCCTGGGAGAAGACAACACCTGGCACACATTTCCCACCTGCTCCGTAAGGAGCTTAAAGGGGTTATCCAGAGCTACAAAAACATGGCCACTTTCCCCCCCTCTCTTGTCTCCAGATTGGGTGGGGTTTCAAACTCAGTTCCATTGAAGTAAATGGAGCTTAATTGCAAACCACACCTGACCTGGAGACAAGAGAGGGGGGGGAAGTGGCCATGTTTTTGTAACGCTGGATAACCCCTTTAACGGACATTGTGTAGAGATGAGATATAAATATGTACTGCATATCCCCAATCACTTAGACAGTATGGCTAGATGCTAGGTGAATGCGCGCCATCAGAGGTTTACCGTTGGCCCTATATATCTTACTTCCATTTTGCAACGATTGCAGCATGACACTCATCGAGGTGCATGCTATTGTGCATGTGCATAGATGAAGGGCTACTCAAAGATGGCCGCCACCATCATGGCGGCCGCCATGTAGAATGTGGAACATACCACCAGGGATATGGCGGAATCCATTAGAATGACCTACATCAATGTAGTTACAAGCAGCAGATGGCAGTATGCTTCAGCACATCCAGTACATACAAACAGAGTATTATTGCACTTCACCCATATGTATAGGCCTGATTGTCTGCAACCAGGAACATAAAGATATAATCACAACTGTAATACATGAAGGGGACCAAATAGTGATATATAAAGTCAATACTATCTCAAAATCATCACACAAATTCATCAATTCATAACAATTATAATAGTGAAAAAACCTATAGTGAAAGCGCCTTGACGTAAAACATTGCACGCTGTGAAAAGTGATTTTTGACATCCAGTTCATAATTCCATATACACAAAAGGAAATCTCAGTTAAAGTGCAAAGTGCTACTAGTGGTAAGTGTCAAGGAGGTGTGTCCAAGCTCCTGATCTTCTGCAGGCTGGAATATCTTCTCGCTCCCCTTCCCATACCTAACCCTACCTGTGGTTGTAAATCAAGCAGGAACAGGGATGGGAGAGAAAATAAAGACATGTTACAGCCCTCAAAACTTCAGGGCCTTGGGACAGCCTCTTTGACACTTTGCACAGGGGAATAACTGCATTTTCCTACATTCTGGAAGCTCAGTCAGATATATGAAAGGTGCCATGTGTCTTCTTGTACATGTATTCACAGATTCACTTACTGGAATCCGCAAGTGAACACACGTACCGGATCCGCAGCAGGTTTCTTGCTGCTAATTCGCCACAAAATGGGCTGAGGATCCCTTGCCTGTTAGTTTCTATGAGAAGACATACTGGCAGCAGGATTAACATCTGGCTGCGAGCATGTAAGTGACAGCCCCGTTGACCTCCCACCGGATGGAGCATGCTGCACCTTCTCCACGCTCCGGCTTGCTTCGGGGGCTCCCGGCATCTGGACGTCCCGCTCAGCCAATCAGTGCTAACAAGCAAGTGACCCGCAGTGGATTTTGCTTCAAATTTGCAGCGGGAAATCCACTGCGGTTTCGGTACGTATGTTTGTACTCTTAATTCATGAGTGCTAATGAAAGGGGGAAGAACGTTCCATGTTATGTAAAAGTGCAACCATCAAAGGGGTAAAACACTGAAGATCTACCAATGGGAGTCTGACTCTCAGGACCTCCACCATTCAGCAATAATAAGGGGCCAATGGTGGCTCCTTCAATGCATTCCTACCTTGTTCTTTTATTAATTGTGCCTGAGGCCATGTTCACACAACGTAAGTTCCGTACTAATCACGGGCACTGTTGCAATGGCCGTGATTGATACGGAACTTACATTGCGCTGCAGGCCGAGGGAATCCCGTCCGGAGTGTATACACATGGTATGCACTCCAGGCCGGGATCCCTAACAGCTGTAGACCCCTAGCAGCTGTAGAAAA
This sequence comes from Dendropsophus ebraccatus, assembly GCF_027789765.1. Classification (NCBI taxonomy): domain Eukaryota; kingdom Metazoa; phylum Chordata; class Amphibia; order Anura; family Hylidae; genus Dendropsophus; species Dendropsophus ebraccatus. Next base: position 35,764,842 of record NC_091462.1, on the reverse strand, counting down.
CTGACATGTCAGTTTTTTGCGGCCGCTATTTATTGAATAGCGGCCACAGAATACCCTGTCAGTGCACACAGTGGAGCGAGCAGCTCTGGCCGCACACTCCATAGTGTGCAATGGGGAGTTCTGATGCAGGCGCGCACTGATGCGCCCGCATGAGAACTCAGCGGCGCTAAAGATCATCCAGCTGGTACTGCAGTACCGGCTGGGATGATCTTTTCCGAGACCAGCAGTTCTGTGACCTAGCCAGGTCACGGAACAGCCGGTCTCATACCAAATGTGAACATAGCCCGATACTGCACCTCAGCCCCACTTCTATCACATTTGTTGTTTTGTGTTTTTTTGTTTTTTTTTATGTGTATAGCACCAACTGATTCCACAGCACTTAGGGCCCTATTACACCGGGTGATTATCGTTCAAAAAAATGTTAGATTGTTCGGATTTGAACGATCGTTACGTATAATTGCAGGCAACAATTAAACGACCAATGAGAAATTGTTGATCGTGTGTTAGAATCTGGACCTATTTTTATTACTAATTAACATAGAAACATAGAAGATTGTCGGCAGAAAAAGACCACTGGGTCCATCTAGTCCGCCCTTTTAGTATTTTCTTCCTTATTATCTTAGGATAGATATATGTCTATCCCAGGCGTGTTTAAATTCTGTTATTGTAGATTTACCAACCACCTCTGCTGGAAGTTTGTTCCAGGTATCTACCACTCTTTCAGTAAAATAATATTTTCTTACATTGCTTCTGATCTTTCCCCCAACTAACCTCTCACTGTGTCCTCTTGTTCTTGAGCTCAGTTTTTTACTAAAAACACTCCCCTCTTGAACCTTATTTAGTCCCTTAACATACTTAAAGGTTTCAATCATGTCCCCCCTTTCCCGTCTTTCCTCCAGACTATACAGATTCAAATCCTTAAGTCTTTCCTGATATGGTTTATGCCTCACACCCTCCACCATTTTTGTAGCTCGTCTTTGGACCCGTTCTATTTTATCAATGTCCTTTTTTAGGTGAGGTCTCCAGAACTGGACACAGTATTCCAGATGTGGCCTCACCAGAGCTCTATACAGCGGGATCACAATCTCCCTCTTCCTACTGGTTATACCTCTAGCTATACACCCCAGCATACGATTTGCTTTCCCCACCGCCTGGTTGCACTGGTGACTCATTTTAAGGCTTTCAGAAATCATTACCCCTAAATCCTTCTCTTCTGAAGTCTTTTCCAACACAGTACTGCCGATGTGATACTCGGATAGAGGATTCCTCCTCCCCAAGTGCATTATTTTACATTTGGAAACGTTGAACTTCAATTTCCACTGTTTGGACCACGTATCTAGCAAAGCTAAATCATTTTCCATATTACTGACACCTCCAGGAATATCCACCCTATTGCACACTTTTGTGTCGTCAGCAAACAGACAAACTTTACCTATCAACCCTTCTCCTATGTCACTTACAAACATATTAAAAAGAATAGGACCCAGAACAGACCCTTGTGGCACACCACTTGTAACCAGTCTCTGCTCAGAATATACACCATTAACAACAACCCTCTGATATCTCTCCTTCAGCCAACCACAAATCCACTGAACTATCCAGGGATTTAGTCCAATTTTCTCCAACTTCTCTATCAGCTCTTTATGGGGAACTGTATCAAAAGCTTTGCTGAAGTCCAGATAGGCGATATCCACAGCACCACCTTCATCCAGCACTTTTGTGGCATAATCAAAGAAATCAATGAGATTAGTCTGACATGATCGGCCCTCAGTAAAGCCATGCTGGTTTGGATCCATCAAATTGTTGATTCTTAGGTGATCCATTATCTTCTTTTTTAGAAGAGTTTCCATCATTTTCACTACTAATTGTTCACAAATCGTTCAGTGTAATAACACACTGTTCGCCTATTCCCTAGTCTATCGGTCATAGCAGTCGTTTGAGATTGTTTATCGTTAATCGCCGAAAAATCACCCTTAGTCTTAACACTACATAGTTTTAGGGCTCACAATCTAAATTGTCCTATCTGTATGTTTTGGGTGTGGGAGGAAACCCATGCAAGAGGGTTCACAGAGAGAACATACAAACTCTTTTGCAGATGAAATCAATAGCTCTCCATGCTGCTTATGGGGGTTTTACACGGAACGATTTATCGTTCGAATTTGCACGATAACGATCGAATTCGAATGATAATCGTACGTGTAAACGCAGCGAACGATCAAGCGACAAGCGAGAAATCGTTCATTTTGTTCTCAAATCGTCGTTGATCGTTCGCAAAAAATTCGCAGATCGTTCCGTGTAAACATGCTTTCAACGATTTCACCTTTGTGAAACGATCGCATAACGATTTTTCCGTACGATGTATCGTTCCGTCTAAACGTTGATCGTTATAAAAAAAACATCGCTCATTCAAAATCGTTAATCGTGCGATTGGGCGAATTATCGCTCCATGTAAAACCACCATAAGACATTGGTGATAACTAGAGATGAATACAACTTGAGCATGCTGGAGGCTGTTCATTCAGCATTTGAATACCGGTAGCTGAAGTTTGATGCAGCCCTGAAAAAACATAGATACAACCATAGGCCATAGGTGGTATCCATGTTTTCCTGGACTCCCTAGGGCAGCATCCAACTTCTTCAGCCACCAGTATTCCAATGGCGAATGAACGGACTCGAAGCATGCTTGAGTTGCTCTCATTTCTAGTGATAACCAATGTCAAAACTGAGTAAACCCCTTTTAAGGTATCTTGCTGATATGTGGGTGGTTGCCCCCCCCCCCCCACCACCACCACCATCATTTACCATTTACCATTTATGGGCTGTGCATTTTCATATATTTCAATGCTCTTCTATCCAGCCCATAAGGATTCATCCAATGCCATTCCCATACAAGATATCTAGCTTCAGTGAATTACACAGTGATCATGGTAACAGGAAAAGTTTGCTTTGATTTAGTTTATAAAATTATAGAAATCATTTGCTGGCGTGTTAGGGAAGAAGTGAGGTCATAGAGAATATTTTTTTATTTACCTTTTTACCTTCGCACTTCTGCAGCTATTGAATTAGTGGCAGTGGTAAAAGTACATACTTAAGACTAAAGAACAATTACTTTAATTATCCATTATTGCACTGCAGAGATCGGATTTGCATTTTCACTTCATAATAAGAAACGGTGGAAAAAAAAAAAGTCTCCTGGATGTGAGAGACGATATATTATCTAATTTTTTTTTTTTACTTTAATTTCAAGCCATTACCTTCACACTGTTAATGGAAATGTTATACTACTAATTCATAAAGCATTAACGTAAAAAAAAAGTGCAGTAATACACTGGAAGACGATTGTGCTGAGTATATTTTATCCACTTTTGTCTATTTCTCATGTTGTAGGATACATGCTAAGGGTAGTTTTGTGTATATGAAAGCACACCTATATCCTTGTGTCATCTATTAGCCCTAGTTGCACTTGGTGCACAATGCTCAGATTAGGGTGGGATAATATGGGGCGATTTTTCGGCGATTAACGATAAACGATCTCAAACGACCACAATGACAAACGATCTTAAATCGTTCACCCTATTACACAGGATGAGGATCGTTACTTATGGTCGTTCTTGCACTCGTCCTTTCCTGGCTGATAGACCAGGGAAAGACCGTTATTACACCGAACAATGTTTGAGCGATTTGGGAACAATCAACGATGAAAATAGGTCCAGATTCTATCAAACAATCAATGGTTTCTTGTTGGGCGTTTAATCGTTGCCTGCTTTTACACAAAGCGATTATCGTTTAAATCCGAACGATCTAACGATTTTTCGAATGATAATTGTCCCGTGTAATACGGCCCTTAGACTAAACCACTTTTACAATACAATACAATGACTACAAACTGCACAGAAATGGCACAGAGGATGAAGGTAAGAAAATTACCTTCATCCTCACCCCTGTGCACAATATCTGACCAGCTTGTTTATAATAATAATAATAAAGATGTATTTTTATAGCACCAACACTTTCCGCAGCACTTATGTTTATTGAGTATATTTTAGGTTTTTCAGAGTTTTTTGAGTTATTAAATATGGATTTTGGGAACATAGGCTTGGATGTCAGGCAACAAATAACAATGAACTATACCGTGTGTTCTATGCTGTGTAACATGACTGGGAAATAGATAATAAGCTCCTCAGCAAACAGCTTAGTGGCTATGTGGGCAATTTACACCAGGTCTCCCTATAATCTATCCGGCCATTGCTGATTCAGCAGGACCGCTTGACCGTCTATTGTCAACAGAAACCATTGCCTTATAGATTCTACAATTCATTTACAATCTGACACACTGTAAATGATATAGATTATGCCGCAGACACTTCATTCCTTTTCCTTGGTTTGAATCCGAACATTTTATTTGACTTTTTTTTGTGTGTTTTACAGATGAGCAAGTCCACCATCACCAGATAACAAGTCCCATTAAGGCTGCTGATATCTTATCAGAGAAACAAAAACACCTATTAAGAGACATTTTAGGCACAATAGATTACTTGTAACAAGTTCTTCAATTGTCCACAGGAGAGAAGAATTGGAAATCTGATTTCAGACATTGTGTTAATCAGCGTTCAAATGAAGAGACTGCTTAGAATCCCGCAACAAGGGGATTGCGAAGACGCTGCTGCTTCTTGTCAACATTTAGATTCTATTAACACAAAAAACTAGAAACCAAAGCAATCTATAAATGGTGGTTTTGGCAAAAAAAAAAAATAGTATTATAATGCATTTTACATTTTTATTTATTCATTTATTAATTAATTTTTTGTTGGAATAAAAGACGGCTGAGTGCAAGCTCCAGTTTTATAGTCATAATACCCATCAATACCTTAAGGCCCTTTTACACCAAGCGATTATAGGACGTATTTGGCCAATTATCAGCCATTACGACCGATAATCGCTTGGTGTAACAGCTCCTCTTAAAAGGCAACGATCAGCCAACATGCACAACGTTGGGTGATCCATGCATTTCAACATGTTGAAAAAAACAAGAGCGATAGTGACGGTCTGGCTGTTGCTCCATGTAACAGGAGAGGCAGCAGCAGACTGACGCTATCTTCTATAGGCCACTCGGACGATCTAAAGATCATCCGGGGAGCCCCTCCCACTCCTCCCCACTTGCTGTTGGTGTGTGTAATAGCACTGACAGCGAGCGGGGAACGAGGAGCAAGGGAGCGCTGACCTGACAGGTATACTAAGCTCGCTTGCTCCTAAACATCGGCCTTTGTAATAGGGCAGGGATCCTCAACTGGCAGACCACGGTCCGTGTTCGGACAGCTGTCGTAACGAGCGCTCATAGTTATCGTGCAGAAGCACTGACAGAGAGGGAGCTATTGGCTCCCTCCCTGTCAGTCACTCTCGTGGCCGCAGCAGTCACAAGAGGCTCTTGAGTGACGGTGTCGGCGCTCGAGTGACGGCAATGCGTCGGTGCCAGGACAAGGGGAGAGCGGCCTCTTGTGACCGCTGCAGTGTTTATATGGAGTCTAAGGGCCCTATCACACCAAATGATTATTGGTCGCACTTGGCTGATTACCCGCCGCTCCGGCCAGTAATTGTTTGGTGTAATAGAACATGTTGTAAGACAATTATCAGCCGACATGCACAATGTTGGCTGATTGTTGCCTTAAAATCTGTTCTAATTAATCAAGAATGATAACTACGGCTTGTGTAATAGGAGCGTCAGCAGCAGACCGCTGCTACCCTCGATCACTTTCATGCTGCCTTAACCATAGGTCATTAGGGCGTTCCCTGGTGGCTTCTTCCTCCATATACCCCCAGCGGCTGTTGGGGCCACTGATGACCACCCTGAAGACAATGCTGTACTGTCTGCTTCTAGGGGAAAATACCTCTGTAAATATGGATTCCAATGGAGTATGCCAAGAGATTTTTTTTTCCTTTTTATACAGACCGACAAAAAAACTTACAAAGATACAGAAAGATCCCACACAATTGTATAGGCATCATTATAAGCCTCTGTTTAACAGTGAAGTGCATGAACCCTATCAGTAATCCGCTTCTTCCACTGTGGTGTGAAAGAGTGAAGTGTCAAGGTGCCCACAGACTTCAGTCAAAAATTAGTAGAACCCGCCAACTTTAGCAGGACTGGCTAACTGTCTGATATGTATGGTAGCCTCCCAATTTTCCCCTAAAAGATGATACTGAGGGCAAGTTGGATTTCAACTACCTGGTCCTTTTGTTCTCAGAGATATCCAACATAGCCACCAGAGGAGTTCAAGCATTCATGTGTATGGGAAGATCAGGAGAAATTACTGGTGGCTGAATAGAAGTAGGACAATTGGAGAAGACAATCAGCAATAGGGTATAGGAATCCAAGGCACCTGCAGCATTAGGAACCGCCCTTTGGGCACTTACATCTAATTTGCATATTTAAAAATCTGGTTCGCACAGCCCTGCAGCACTCATTCAAGAACTCAAAGAGGAAACTGTTAAGAAGTCTAGTTTCATACTGCTATTGAGTTGGTATACACTAGCGAATATCAGCCCAAACTGAATCATTAGGTAATTATATGGAGCCATTGAAATGAATGGTACCCACAGCTGCATGCCAAAAAATATGGATACCTTGGACATAGATCATAGGTGTGGTGTGAACATTCCCTTTAACCCTTAAATATAAACAATAATGTTCCTGTTTATTAACATCTAGCATTCTTAAAATGCTAAATTGATACATAATGTATTAGAAACTGGCAGAATTTATTTAGATTTATTTACCTGAGCACCTGAGATATTCTGGAATCTTTGTGTCCTGATCAACTGATCCTAAAGTGGTAGGAAAAAAATTCTTGACATAGTTTAATTTTAATAATCCATTCACAATTCACTTCTCCTACGCATATAGAAATAATATGAAATCTGAATATCTAATGTAAAAAATTGGCAGAGACCTAAGATTGCTTAGGTCTAGATGAACATACTGCAGAATATACCTTACCATACAGATGGATACATGTAAATACATCACTTAATTATTTCCTTACAATAAATTTAATGAGCTGTCTGACTGAATGTGTCTCCGGTTGCACAGGACTGCACACTGCATGATCTGTTTTTCAAGCTTCACAAACTTAATGTTGGAAAAGGGACAAAGGATCATTGAGCTGTCATGGAAAATAAAACTTACCGCATTGTGTAGTCTAGATTTAATAACTTGGACGAATATAAAGGGGCCGTATGAAATTAGGAAAAAACTGTCAGATATTTTTCAAAAACAGCACCACCCTATTTAATACACTCTACCTGGTATTGCGCTACAGCGCTATAAGGCTATGTTCCCACTACATAAGTCTCCGGACGTAGCGTGTTCCGTGAATAAGCGGCCCGAGACTTACGTAGTTTGCATACAATGGAAAGTATACAATGTACGGCGGCACAGTTCACACTACGTAAGAACTTACGCGAGGATCGTACACGGCCCGGGGGGGGGAAACCCCAGCGCCTCTATGATGCGGCTCCGCTGATTCTAATGGAGGCATGTCACAGAGGGGCGGGGGTTTCCTCCCACTGGGGGCGGGCCGGACCACCTGCAGTGTTTCACTCCCAGCCGATGCCCGTGAATAGAACTGCACTGTACACGGGAAACAGGCCGCAGTTCAAAAAGAGGACTGCGGCACTGGTTTCTATCCATAGGCAAAGCTTAAAGGGAATGTACCTGATGGTACATTTGCTTTAATATTTTAAAGGGGTTTTCTGATTATGAAAAATTTTACTAAAATCAGAGAGGGAGAACTGTTCAGGTTCAGTAATGTTTTTTGAACCTAAATGCTAAGCATTTGACTCCCCATGGCTGCAGAAGATGGATGCAGCCCTAGAGAGTCCTGTAAAACACGGCTTCTCCTCTCAACACTATTCAAGACATGAAATCTCCCTTTAGTAGTAAATGGTCCCCCCCCCCCCCCCCCCAAAAAAAAAAAAAAGGTAGGCCAAGAAGTGGGTGGATGAACTTTTAACAACTTGACAGACTAGAATAACTCCAGCATTTACTCCGGTTTACTAAAACTACAATTTCTCCCGACGGAAACCCTGCCATGTGGCTTAATACCTTGTGAAGTAATGAAGAAAGAAAAGGTTAATTGTTTCCAGTCTTGTACTTGTGTCATCGATAGGTCACTACTGGATTTCTTCTCAGTAACACCAGAGAGGCCATCACACCCTACACCAAAAAGAAACCTCCTTTCACCACCTTGTAGAACAGCTTGCAGTAATTCCAATAAGACTTTGCTGTGCAGGAAGTTTAAAACAGGTGAAAATTTGGGATCTATCTACAATTCACCTCTTTAATTAAGCCTTCAAAAGTCAGGCCTACCACCCACATACACAAAGAGCATGATTTATGTGCTCATTGTTTCCCAGCTCGGAGGACACTTGGGTTTATTGCATTCTAAAAGGTCATTAGTACTTGTACCACTGATTAACTAGACATGAACAAAATTATTGAGCACCACTGAGAACAAAGATCTTGGCTAATCTTTATAGGTTTATATGATCAATGTTGTTTTAATTGAGGACTTGACCGGCTGTATCAAAATGTGGCAGCGTGTCATCTGATTACAAAAATAAGCATCCGCTGTGGGGAGATGTATCAATGCTGTTCTAAAATGCATCAGCTCAGGAGGCGGGAAAAATTGTGAATTTTGGAATTCTAAAATGCGTAATAAATATGTTATTTATGCTGTTCTTCCCTCTTCTGTTTATGTCCACTTGCTGCAAATATAGAGTATACACAACCAAAAAATAGCTGTACCCTCAAAATGTGTCACCATTTAGGGTGTTAAGGCCCAAAATAGAAAAAAAAAAAAAGAATATATATATATATATATATATATATATATATATATATATACTGTATATATATATATATATATATATATATATATATATATATATATATCTTACAAATTGATCAACACCACAATTAAGTAGAGAAACAATTCATCTTTATTGCACAAAAATAATAAAATAATTTCCATAAAATCACATACATCACTGATTAGTATATAGACAAGGAAACAACCAGATTACACAGGTATGTAGTGTGATAACATAGAAAAGTATTACATTACATAGTACTCTGGCTCCATCTGCTGGTTACACACAATAATGCATATAGAGTAATTAAAGTGCTTCGTGCTTTACACCGACATCATAGAAAGGAGAAAAAAGCAAAAGAAGCACTAAAAAAAGCCAGGGGAAAAACAAGGTAAAGAGAGACCAGAAATTTTTTTTTGCAAAAACGAAAAATTTTAAGGAAAGTAGGGGAGCAGGACATCATCGGAAAAAGGACTTCACTGCATTGAGCGCTTTTACTAGCAGCCGGCAGTGTTGTCGTTTGGCTGGTCTCCCTGAGTTCAGCAATCTGTTTCTATCATCGGAAAAAGGAAGCACAGCACAGGAGTGGGGAAGGGAAGATCTGAGTCTATGGGACTTCCTGTATACAGAAGAAGCATAGCGTGTGCAGCCATTCACTTTTGCCCCTTAGGTCTAGCAATTGGTGGGGGTCCCAACACCTGGACCCCTATCAATACAAACCACTGATAACAGGCGTTTGTCTACACTTTAAACTTTAAAGGTAACCAGTTACGTTGCTGAAGCTCTGTAAACCATCCCCAGTGCCTTGTAGGTGCCAGGCACAGCTCTTCAGAGCTGTGCCAAGTATTCTGCAGCGGCAGTTCACGATATTGGTATTTAATTCTTGCTTGTGGTGCCTGGTAAGTAGGCATGGGGGGGGGGCAGTCGCATATACTCACCCAAGGCAAAGTGCTCAGGATGACAATGATGCGTTAGTGGCTGGGAGGAGGATAGAGGCAGCATAACTACATGCCTCTGTGGCTACCCCCATACCTACTTACCTACCCCCATACCTACTTACTACATGTTGGTAGCAAGGATTAAAGATCTATATTTAAAAAAATGCCAACTTGCCAGAGAATACCAGGCAAAGCATCAAAGAGCTGTGCCCGCTAACTACCAGGTACTGGCAGAGGTTTACAGAGCACCGGCAACGTGACCGCTCTCCTTTTAGTCAAGACACTAGGAAGGTCAACCTGACTTTCTCTGTATTCTTATCTACTTGTTCTGATTTTTTTTCATTACATACACAGGTAACCATTGTTTCCACAGATGCCTTATTTTGCATTGTAATTTCCTTTTGTAATTGTTTTGTTCTTTCAATAAACTTGATCTATGAAAATGAGACATCTGTGAATGAGCTTAACAAAGAAATATGAGTAATTTTCTTAATAATTCCCACATCTAGGGATTTTTTAGAAACAGCCGTCTGTGTGTTTAACTCTGATTTTAGGTACTGATATTAATATTAATTTCAATAATTATTATGGTAAACATATGAAATGTTTAATACATGGTCAAGGGCGTACTAAGCGATTCTGCTGCCTGAGACAAACAGTGAAAAAGCAAGTATTATACTGTACATGTTCAGCATGCACTAGAAGAAAAGGAGTAAATAAATATGGTACTAGAACCAAGCTTAGAACTTAACTACACTACCAGAATAAAGCTTTTTTTTATTGCTGTATACGATCAAGCTCATTTTCATAATCTTAGTCTATAAATGCAGTGTTAGAATCAAGTTCTCTAAATAAATGCTGTACTAGGGTCCATTTACACAGAAAGATTATCTGACAGATTATCTGCGAAAGATTTTAAGCTAAAGCCAGGAACAGACTATAGGAGATCAGGTCATAAAGGAAAGCCTGAGATTTCTCCTCTTTTCAAATCCATTCCTGGTTTTGGCTTCAAATCTTTGGCAGATAATCTGTCAGATAATCTTTCTGTGTAAATGGACCCTTAGACTCGAGCACAATAAATACAAAACAGCACCAAAAACAATCTTAATACATGCAGCAGAACAATGCAGAGTGAATTAATAGAACTAAGCTTAGTAAACAAACAAGTTACTAGACGTAAAGGGGTATTCCACTCAAACATAACTTTTGATATGTTGATGCCCATGGTGAGACTAACAATTCCTTCAATAGAGTCCTTTTTAGGGTCACCGGCCGGGTGTTCACGTAATGTGAACATAGCCTTATACTGTATTCTATACATTTCACAAAACAGTACCATGATATCATAGAAACTAGATCTGTCAGATAATCTTTCTGTGTAAATGGACCCATACTTGTTATTATCTCTTCAGTCTCATTCCCCCAGTTCCGAGCTGCTGCTTTCTGCTGAAGACACAAAAATCTGTGTATGAGCTTTTCTCTCTGTCTCCCCCTCCCCCCTCCCTTCTGAGACGGCTGATGTAAACAAGTCCCTAGCAGGATTTATCTGCAACACTGTAGCTGATTTGTAATGCTGAGAGGATTATTCTGAAATCAAGTTGCTAATGAACCCAATGTGATTAAACCACCAAACAATACAAAGAAGCCACAATGTTGCAGATACAGCCTGCCAGGGACTTGTTTACATCAGTTGTCTCAGAAGTGAGGGGGCAAGAGGGGGGGGGGCACAGAGAAAGACTTACACACAGCTTTTTGTGTCTTCAGCAGAAAGCAGCAGTTGAGAACTATGGGAAGGAGACTGAATAGATAATAACAAGTATTGAAGGAATTGTTAGTCTCACCAAGGGCAGCAATATATCATAAGTTATGTTTAAGTGGAATAACCCTTTAACTTAATCACTCTAAGCCATTCATGTTTACGTAGATCCATATATAGCAAGTTGTGATGCACCATGTTATTTGACAGTTTTCAAACATAGCCAGCATTAACTTTTTCAGCAACAGGTGCTACAGTAGCTTTTCTACAGGTTCAGATTGGATGGCCTTCCCTCCCTACCCAGATCAGTTGTCTAGGGTGTCCATGAACCTGCTGCCAATTCACTGATTGTTCTTTCTTGGACCACTTTGAGTAGGTACTAACCAGTGCCATCTTAGGTCACATTTACTGTACATGACTGTGCTCGGCTTGGAAAATACGCCCTTTGGGCTGGCTACATGTCTATGAAGGAGACTCAAAGTATTATACTGAATTATGATGAAGTACACAAAAAACACTGCTCTACCGAAATGACAAATTGAAAATTGGTCTTCTCAAAGAAAATGGGCACTATGCATAATGTATGATAGACTAAAAATCCATGTCATGAAATCAGGTCTGGATAGAGGAGTAGCCTCCTCAAAGAGGTCTTTTGAAGACGTTTCATAGACAAGAGAAGGAACTGTTTGTGCAATATATTGTGACTTTTTTCACTTTTAGGCCAGGTTCACACAGCGTATGACACTGGCCGTTCTGTGACCCGGACGTGTCACAGAACAGCCGGTGTCAGTGATGATCATCCCGGCCAGTGGATGAACTTCATTTAAGTTGAATTGGGATGCGGGCGCATCTGTGTGCTCCCGAATTCCAATTCATCATACCACCCAATGGAGAGTGCAGCCAGAACCACACTTTCCATTGTGTGAACTGACAGTTCTGTGCAGCCGCTATTAAATGAATAGTGGCCGCACAAAACTGACATGTCAGTTTTTGTGCAGCCGGTTGAAATTGCAGCTGGAGTATATTCTATGTGTATACACTACGGCGAGGATATCCTCTGACTTCTATGCAATATACCTTTTGTATTTAATTATGACCGTGATTAACCCCTAGACGACCCTGGACGTAGGGTTACGTCATGGAAGTCTGTCCCCAGACGACCCATGACGTAACCTTACGTCCTGGGTGTTTTTCCCGCTATGAAGCGCGCTCCGGAGCGGAGCGCGCTTCATAGCAGGTGGGGGCCGGCTGCAATCAGCAGCCGGGACCTCACCGGTAATGACACGCTGCAGCGATCGTGCTGCCGCGTGTCATTAACCCCTTAAAACTAGAGATCATGGCGGAAAAAATGACACCCCATACAGCCCCGTAGGTGAAAAAATAAAACAGTTATAAGCGTCACAATAGGCCCATTTTATTAATATTTAATTGCCAAAAAAAAGGATTTCATAAAAAAATATATATATAACATTAGAGAATCTGTGTAACCTGCATATGGTTGTGTTCGGACTGACCTATAGAATAATAGTATCATGTCGCTGTTACCATATAGTGCATTACGTAGACACAGGAACTCCCCAAACGTTACCATATTGCATTCTTTTTTATGATTTCACCTATTTATATCTTCATAAATAATATATTTGGAATTCCATCATACATGTTATGGTAAAATGAAAGACGCCATTACAAAGTACAACTATTCCTGTAAAAAACAAGCAATTACATGGCTTGTAGATAGAAAACTGAGAGTGCTAGAGCTCTTAGAAGGGGAGGAGGGAAAAACGAAAGCACTAAGATCAAAATTTGCGCGGTCCACTGGGTCATTTTGGGCCTGGTCCTCAAAGGGTTAATACAAAAGATATGTTGTGTGAATTTAGCTTTACCATGCTTCAAAAAGTGGATTTAAAGGGGAAGCAGTGACTTAACTTTAGAAATTAAGTAGATGTTTGTTTATTTTCTATGAAAACCTTAGTATACTCCTCACTGACCCTAGACAGTGCCTGTGGTCCTAGCTGTAATAGACATTATGGACTGTTATGGTTAACAGAGCCTATTTATGAACATCATTTCAGTATGGTGGGCTGAATGAGGACGGTGGGTAATGCATGAATGACATTTTAATGGTCCAGGCTGATGTCACAGGAGAGGCTTGGTTTACTTTAAAATGTAGAGATCTAACTCAGTTTATTATAAAAACAATGTCTAGAAAAAATAACCCAGTATAATACAGCGCTGGGATACAGTTCTATCGGAAAATGTGAGGCTTACTAGTTCTTTAAGAGAAGAAACGGTGAGTTTAGAGCTGTTTTATACAAACCGCCAGAGCCAAGTCCGTAACAGGCAAACATCTTTCCAATAAGAGACATTGTGCTGGAATAACCCATTTAAAAAGACTCAGAGGAAGAATATGGGTCAAAAGAGACCAAACTGTTGCTGTTTTTTCTGCTGCCCGTGCAAGCAGCTCATAAAACAAAAAAGATTTGTCTGTCAATTTTAATTTGAGCATTTTTACGAATAAGCCTTTTAACTTCCCCTGCCAGCGCACTTCAATTCCGCAGCTATCCGGCTCCACGATATAGCAAAGTCATAAATTACTGGACAGCGTGACAATATTTTGATCTGAAACCAAGCAGTGGAACATTATTAACTAAAGGCAACAAGAGACAAGCCATTTAGGCTTAGGTACTGATAGCACCAAGAAATACAGCTGTTCACCGCACTCAACCGGCCCAGATGACAAATAAAAACTAGCTTTGCTCTATTAGCCTTTTGACCTAGAACTGCTCTCTGAGTAGTATAATCTAGTTATTCCGGCAACTTAACAAACACCGAGCCAGCAAAACAATAGCACCAAAGGCTTATGTAACATGATTATGTCGTATAGCCGTAAATGTAACTGATATGGGGTCCCAAAGCTTAGGGGTCCAAAGATGGGAGGCACCAGAAGAATAATTCAGTCATTGTATTTATTGGCCACATAAAACCTGCATTACATAGGCAATGTTATCCACTAGAGCTTTACAAGCCATAATATTTGCTGCCATATACTTTTGAAGTTCTACGTGCTAGTTATGGGCAATTGACTCTTCTAGGGGAGTGAGGAACAATTGGGCAGATTTATGACCTCTGAGGAATGATATCTGAGCTGTGATTGGTTGCTATCTGAAAGAGACAAAAAAATCAGACACGTTTTTGTGTCGCCTAACCAGTATGACTTTGGGGCCACTCCTCCGCATGTTGTCTAAGCAGCCCCCTATTTTTCATCCTTTATGGGAATTTGGACTTTGCTGCAGTGGACGATGGGGTTTCTTCCTCTGGGATTGGCCTTAGTATAGGTGACGGGTGGCCTTGATGGCAAAGATACTGGTGCAAAAGGAAGGCGAGGTCTTGGGCTGGCAGCGTATGTGTATGGTCAGTAAATGCCAAGGCAGCACAGACTTGTAGTCATAATCAAGGCAGGGTCAGAAGCAGAACATACCATGCAGGAAACCAATGATATAGCGCCCAGGTGCCCGAAACAGAACTTCAACACAGCTCCCCCACTGTATCGGTGTAAGTGTAGTAAGTGGGAAAACATCTTTTATTCTGGCACTCGAGGCAAGGGAGGAGCTGTGAACTAGTCATCTGGGAGGTGGCTGGGCAGTGACTAGTCATAGCTCTCTGCCTATCACTGCGTTGTTCGAGGATGATTGACAGGTCACAGAGTGCACTGACAGGTAGAGAGCTGTGACTAGTCACGGCCCGGGCACCTCCCAGATGACTAGTTCGCTGCCTCCTCTCTGCCTCACGTGCCAGAATAAAAGATATTTTCCTACTAACTACACTCATGGCTGAACGCACCACCGATACTTTAGGGGAGGTGTGTCAGAGCTCTGTTTGCTGCATCTAGGACAGGGGTACTCAACAACTTTTAATGAGGGTCCACTTACCAGGGTCTATTGTCAGGTGAAGGTCCGAGCTAAACATCGGTAGTAAACGTGTTTTGTTACTATTCACAAACGTTCAACTATTTACGTACAGAATTGCTGCTTATTAGCGGGAAAACTGGCATTTTTTCTCTCTCACTAGCCCTTTGATATTAGGTACAAAGGGGGTGACTGCCCTGGTAGTATATAGCCCCCATGTTGCTCCCCCAGTAGTGTATAGCCCCCCTGTTGCTCCCCCAGTAGTGTATAGCACCCCTGTGAGCTCTCCCCCAGTAGTATATAGCCCCCTGTGGCTCCCCCAGTAGTATATAGCTCCCTGTGCGCTGTCCCCCAGTAGTATATAGCCAACCGTGAGCTCCCCCCAGTAGTATATAGCCCCCCTGTGCGCTCTCCCCCAGTAGTATATAGCCCCCCAGTGTGCTCCCCCCAGTAGTATATAGCCCCCCTGTGCTCTCCCCCTGTAGTATATAGCCCCCCGTGTGCTCTCCCTCTGTAATATATAGCCCCCTGTGAGCTCCCCCTGTAGTATATAGCCCCCCTGTGCTCTCCCCCTGTAGTATATAGCCCCCCTGTGAGCTCCCCATGTAGTATATAGCCCCCTGTGCTCTCCCCCTGTAGTATATAGCCCCCCTGTGAGCTCCCCCCAGTAGTATATAGCCCCCTGTGAGCTCCCCCCAGTAGTATATAGCCCCCCTGTGAGCTCCCCCCAGTAGTATATAGCCCCCGTGAGGTCCCCCTGTAGTATATAGCCCCCCTGTGCGCTCTCCCCTTATAGATGGCCCCCAGACAAAAAAAAAACAAAAACAAACCACAACTCACCTAGCACCTCGTTCCCCGCTGCGGCTGTCTTCTTCTCTTCTTCTGTCGGTCCGGCCCCCGGCTGATACGCGCTCTCTGGGGATGTCCCGGGGATTCCCCAGCAGAGCGCGCACCAGTGACCTCAGTGTTCGCCGCCGGCCTGTACTTCCGGGAAGTACAGGCCGGCGGCGTACACTGAGGTCACTGGTGCGCGCTCTGCTGGGGAATCCCCGGGACATCCCCAGATAAGGCGTATCAGCTGGGGGCCGGACCGACACTGCCCCCAGCCCCACAGGCGTACTGACATCTAAGGACAGTACGCTTATGGGGCGGGAGGCATTGCGGTGGGGACCTCCTAACCGCCCCGTGACGGACCGGATCCGGGGCGGTTAGGAGGTCTAACCAGGGCAGGAGGTCTAACCGGACAGCTGGCCTCCGCCAGTTGAGGACCCCTGATCTAGGAGCTATATCAACACAATAGTGCTGATTGGTTCCCTTTAAAGTGTCACTGTTGCTTCAAAAAATCTTTGACATGTTAGAGAGACATGGCAAAGGTTTTGATCAGTCTGGGTCTGAGTGTTCAGTGTCAGTGAAATAAGTCGGGCTTATAGATTTACATTTCGAGTCCGACTGATCATGTGACACAGAGTCGGGAGAGGACCGCGCCATGTCAGGGTCAAACAGGGTCAAACACTGTAGCAAAAAATGCATGCAAAAATCGCTTTTGCTGGAACTCTAGAACTCTAGCAACATTTTGCTCGTGCAAAGTATGCAATATAAAGAGGCATTCCACTCATACATAACTTTTCATATGTTGCTGCCCATGGTGAGACTAACAATTCCTTCCATACTTGTTATTATCTATTCAGTCTCCTTCCCCCAGTTCTGAGCTGCTGCTTTCTGCTGACGACACAAAAATCTATGTATGAGCTTTTCTCTCCGTCTCCCCCGCCTTCTGAGAACGCTGATTTAAACCCTGCAAGAATTTATCTGTAACCATGTAGCTACTTTGTAATGCTCAGAGGGTTAATGTGAGGTCCCGCATTACAAAGTTGCAGATAGGGACTTGTTTACATCAGACGTCTCGGAAGGGAGGAGGGGGGAGACAGAGAGAAAAGCTCACACACAGTTTTTTGTGTCTTCAGCAGAAAGCAGCAGCTCAGAACTGGGGAAAAAAACTGAATTGATAATAATAGTATGGAATGATTTGTTAGTCTCACCATGGGCAGCAACATATGAAAAGTTATGTTTTAGTGGAACATCACTTTCATGGAGACCAGCACAGAAGGCCTTCATACTGAGCACACCATGAATAAGAATGGTCTATATCTCGGTCGATTTCCTTTATCCTCAAAATCATTTTTTTGTTTCTGCTGACAAATCTTAATGTTTTATATATATATGTGTCATCTTTCTTCATGTGTATTATATGTATATACAGTATGTCAGCTGTTATACAGTATGTATATAATAGACGACAGCTTAGTTACATCGCATTATTCCTGACTGGAGGAGAAATATGACGAGCACTAAGTAAAATGCTTTTGGCTCCTTAATATTTGATGTTTTCTTCCTGTCCAGGACATCAGTCGTCTCCAAGGTGAGATTCCGAGCCAAGACATCTGTTGTTACAATAACATCTGACAGAATTAATGTTCTCACATATGGACCTATGGAATTGCTTCTACATTTGATGCCATGAAGCCCAGAACTCTTATCACTCTTATCACTTGAAGAGCCAACAGGGATGTCAAATGCCACTAAAATGTAAGGGGTAAGTTTACTATCATAGAACAGGAGATGCTAAGAAGGTATCAGTTCTGACTGAATTTACAGTAAATCTGTGACCTGAGACATAAATGGAAGGACTTGCTCTTTTGGGGAGGAAACTTTATTGATTTCTTTAAAACTTGAAGCGGTTACCCAAAATTGTGACCGCTTTCTTTCAGAAACAGCAGGACTCTTGCCTCTAGTTTGAGTCTGGTTTTGCAGTTAGGTTTATTCACTTCACTGGAACCGCGTTGCAAAACCACACCCAAACTGGAGACAAGAGTCCTGCTGTTTCTGGTAGAAAATAGCCATGTTTTTCTAAGCCTAAATAACCCCTTTAAATAGGTTATCGGGAAAAACTTAAAGGGGTTGGCCACTTTATAGTAATAATGGTTCAGTGTACAGTATTAGTAACTGTACTCACTGTATATATTGACAGCAGCTCCCTGTGTACCTCATAAAGCTAAAAATCAGACTGCCCTCATTCAGGCTGGGCTGTCCTGCTCAGTGGTGAGTCTGTCCATAAGATGGCCGACATGGAGGAGCATGAAACCATGCCCCACCCCCTGTGTGCTCCATAGACATATACAGGCTCAGTGGTGGACAAAGTGGGCGGGGCATGGTCACTCCATGTCGGCCATCTTATGGAGAGACTCACCACAGAGCAGGGGAGCACAGCCTGGAGGAGGGGAGTCTGATTTTAGCTCTATGAAGTACACAAGGAGTTGGTTTCAGTATATACAGTTACTAATACTGTACACTGAACTATTTTACTATAAAGTAGCCAACCATTTTAACTATGTATGTTATGACGTAACAACTGTTTGGAAATGGTCTTGATCGAGATGTATAAGGACAACTTATAGCTACATACATACATTATGTATGTTTTTTGTATTTAGAAAAAAAATAAATAAAAAAAAAAATATATATATATATATGTATATATATATATATATATATAAACATACAAGCCATACTTACCCTCCACCACACCCCCGCCCCCCCCCCCCCCTTTGAGCTGTGTTCCTTTTCTGTAAGCTTCGACTGATGTTGCACTCCTCAGCTCTGTGATTTTAACTGTGTATTAACATTTATGTTATGCCAGGGGGAAGAAGTGGGAAGAGTTGAGTTTTTCCAAGATAATCTCTCAAACAATTGCTCGACCTATTATGACCCTCACAGTCACTTGACAGGACTCTGTACTGTTAGTTTGTAGCAGTCTAATAAGCTGGTTCTAGTATTGCTTTCACTTGTCTTAAATATATTCATTAACTAGTACCTATCCTAACAACTAATAAACATATTTTTTTACCCTACACATTTCTGCAAAATGTAATCATCCTCATCAGGGTTATAACAATCGTTGGTCTAGTACCAAACACTGTTTGGACATGAAGCACTGGAGGTAAAAAATCTCACTGGAGTGTAACAATCTCCCCTCTCCCCTCTGTGATGCAGCTCCATTGATTCTAATGGAGCCACGTCAAAGGGGGAAGAGGAGATCATCACACTGGGAGGGCCCGCCTCTGTGCTCATTAATAGACTGGCGCCATGTGCGGGAACAGGGCATCCCTGTGCCAGTGCCAGTCTATATATGTAGAAAAAAAAGTGATATACTAGTGGTACATTCACTTTATAAAAACATATTGGAAGACATTTATCAAACTAATTGCACCTGTTTTTAGTCTAATATATCTAGTTTGCTCTCAAAATAAATCTAATATGAATTTATGACGTTTTTTTAGACAAGACTATGCAAATTAGATGCGACTTTTTGAATTAGATTTTTTGTTGTTAATTAGATCGAAAGTGCGCCAGAATTCTTTTTTAGCTAAATGTATTAACTGCGCAATTTTTAAAAAAGTCGCATATATTGGCACATCGCTACATCTGCTCCGAACCAGGTGAATTTATTAGACTAATTAAAAGACCATTATTTTTAAGACACATTTACTATGCTATTAGACAATTTACATAAATTTGACTAAACACATTAGATTGGAAATTATGCCAAAACATCTTTGACAAAATCGTGTTTTTAGATTTGTTAGTAAATATCCCCCATTGTGCCTCATCCTGCCAAGTATAATACCTTTCTGTTCATTGCTTAAATAAATATGGTTGCTTGATCTCCTTTTTATACCAACATCTTCTTATAGCTATGTGAAGTAGATCCATGCACATGATGATAAAAGAAGTCCGCACTCAGTATTTTTTCTTATTTCTGTCTCTGGAACCAAAGCTGAAAGAAGTTTATCCAGTAAAACTCTTTTGCTATTTGTTTTACAGAGGCATCCTGGGAATTGTAGTCTTTACTTTTCATCTTCTTATTAAGAAATGATAGCCAAAAAGACTGGTCCCCCTGCCAAAGATCCCTTTAAGTGCCCCACAAGTAGGTGTCAAAGGTTGAAAAATCAGCGCTTCATTTCTTTATCGCAACCCCAGGGAGCTGGCCTGCTGGCTCTGCAGCCTCCTTGTCAAAAGAATTATCAAAAACAGATTCCCCCCGGCCCTCGGTGGTGAAATGTCTGGCTCTGCAAGTATTAGAGGGTTATAATGCTCTCTGCTTTATGGGAAATGTCCTGAGTGCCACTACTTGCTGAATGCTTCTGACTTATATCACTCCCCACTACATGATGAGAATCTATATTAAAGCCATGTCAACAACTTTTCAACAGTAAAATAAAAGAGAAAAACAAATGTTCATAGAACAAAAGACACCACAAATCCTTCCCAGAGGAGAGCGAGTGATTTTCTTCTTCAATAGTAGGTTACCGAGAAGTAACCAGCGGTTATAGAATAGGGAATGGTATCGCTTTCAATTGTCAATGGTGGAATAGAATCCACTTATAGCATGTAAATGTATTACGCCATATAATATAGGGCTCATGTTTATATGTTACTGGCACTAATACAGCCCATTGTTACTACTGGTGTCTCAAAGTTTGTTGACGGCCATGTTGCTTTTGTCAGAAAGAAAAATAGGAAATAGTATAAAAGAGTATATTCTGATCTATCCAATTTTTTAATCCACTAATCTATCCACTTCCAAGACTGTCACCTGGTTGTCCAGGCTCCTGGAAAGACAGGTAAACCTTCTATGCAGCAGTATATCTTCTTCTATTGCATAACATAATTAGCAATTTTGATTCTAATGGTGCCTTTACACAGACAGATTTATCTAACAGATTTTTGAAGCCAAAGCCAGGAACAGACTATAAACAGGGAACAGGTCATAAAGGAAAGACTGAGATTTCTCCTCTTCTCAAATCCATTCCTGGCTTCAGCTTCAAAAATCTGTCAGATACTGTATATCTGTCTGTGTAAAGGCACCCTAAAGAGTCACGAAAAAATGGTAGATTGGGTTCTATTACACAATCAAGCCGATTCGGGCGGGTATATCGCTCCGTGTAATAAAGACAACGATCAAGTCGATCAGTCACTACAAATATTAGATGACTGACCAGTTCTGCTAAAGTTGGTGGAGTCATCTAACATTAAAGGAGAAGTCCAGTGATTTATAAAATCCGACATCCGGCAGGGGGGGGAAATAGATTACTAGTACGAATTTACTATTCCCCTTGCCCACGATGAGTGACGGGACCTGCCAGAAGGCATTTTCCTTTGAATTGTGATGACGCTGATGACCTGGCCTCTCAGCCAATTAGCGACTGGAACGGTGTCCCGCCCCAGTCACTGACTGGCTGAGCGGCCCGTCCATCATCTGGGTCGTGACGTGTGGAGATCCCGGTGGGAGTCCTGAGGCCGCTCACCACAGGCACGGGGAGAGGTAAGATAGTACTTGTTATCAAATTCCACCCTGCCGGCTGCCGGATTTTATAAATTGACGGACTTCTCCTTTAATTAGATCCTTCTTTTTTAGGGTAACCCACCCCTCCCCTACTACCTCTTTTGGCTACACTAGGTAGAGGGCACCATTCCACTAACTCGAGCATGCTCAAACCGGCTCGCTTGGTATTTGAATATCAGTGGCTAAAGAAGTTGGATGCATCCCTAGAGAGTCCGGGAAAAACATAGATTCAGTCATAGGCCATAGGCTGTATCCATGTTTTCCTGTACTCCCTAAGGCCATGTTCACATGGCATAAGAGACTGGCCGTTCCGTGACCCAGCCGGGTCACGGAGCGGCCAGACTCTGAAAACATCATCCCGGCCGGTCCAGCTGCAGAGTTGTGATGCGGACGCATCAGCGCGCGCCCACATCAGAACTCCCCACAGCACACTAGGAAGCTTGCGGCTGCAGCCACTCGTTACATAGTGTGCACTGACAGGGCTTTCTGCAGCCGCTATTTACTGAATAGCGGCCATAGAAAACTGACATGTCAGTTGTTTGCAGCACTGCTAGGGGTCCCGGCTGGAGTGTATACTATTTGTATACACTTCAGCCGGGATCCCATAGACACCCGGCCAGCGTATTTTCTCGTACTAACTATGGCCATTGTTGCAATTGGCAACAACGGACGAAGAAATACGAATAAATATGTTGTGTGAACATAGCCTAAGGCTGCACCAAACTTCTTCAGTCAGTATTTAAATCTCAAACAATCAGACTTAAGCATGCTCGAGTTGGGCTCATCTCTATTGATTACAGCGCCTATGCAAAACTAATGCTAGGGACCAATTCTCTCTTCAAGGATGGGTTATGCTACTCACGCTCTAGCTTCTATTGTGTTCCCGTGACCTCTGGTTAACATATGGTTCATATTCGCCTTGAGGTCACAAGAATCCATAAATCACGCCTAGTGCCAACCGAGGCAGGGCCACCAAGACAGCTGGAAGAACAGGGAATCACTGCCTCATAGCAAACAAATGGAAGCCATAACTTTTGATAAAGCGTTAAAAATCAACTATAGTCTTCATTATTGAAAAGAAAAAAAAACCTAAAAAAAATGCATGATGTGACTATGAATAACTAGCATACAGATCTTTTTTTCTCCTATTATTTCTAGAGGTCACTGAACTTCTTGTTCTCCTGGCAAAGCTCTCCAGGAGTTGGCAGCCTCGCCACGAACTGTGTGGCAACACCTAGACAGTGTTTTTAATTAACACCGTCCGTTTTTAATCACCCAGAAATGCATTATTTTGTGAATTCAATTTGCTTTTTTTATTGCGCCACCCATAAAACGTCTTGCCGCATTCCGGAACTTTACAAATGTTTTTAGTTGCCGGTGACATAATGCAGCCGTTGGACCTACAACAAAGGCTGAGGTTTACGAGCGGCCCAAATTAGGATGTAGGTTAACCAATTAAAACTCTCAAGAAAGAAAAGAAAAAGATAACCAACACGCTGTGAAGAAATTAAAGAAAGCTCGGGAATGGAGACGTAAGATTTGCTCCAGACGAAATATGCAAATTCTCGCAGCTTGTACCATGACAGCGATGAGGGAACGCTACGGCGCAGCTACATAGGCAGAAAGGTCAAACACATTTCATTAATAAATCTACACTGATTTTTTTTAATCAGCATCAAACTTGTCCTATTAAAGGACTATAAGTAACAGGATCGTAAATCTAAAGGACCTTGAATAACGCGAAGGGAGAGCACAGTAAGAGACTACTATTTGCAGACGGTGGCAAGCAGTAAAAATTATTTTATTCTGCAATGTGCAGTAAAATGCTGATTGAATTAGTATAGTCCTTTAATCTTACTGGATGAGTTTCTCCCTAATCTGGCTTTGTGTTACAGGCATCTAAAGCTGTCGGGGCGGCTGACAGGAGGAACGGACAGTTATATGACACCGTAGAATTATAATTTACTAATAGACTATCACTTATGCAGTACCGCATTGTAAATGGAAGATAAAAAGTACAATAACTGCTTCCAGTGCAGATGACTAAGAAAACATGAAGGATTCAGGGCTCATTAAAGGGGTAGTGCGGCGCAAAACATTTATTCACAAAATAACACACATTACAAAGTTATACAACTTTGTAATGTATGTTATGCATGTGAATGGCCCCCTTCCCCGTGTTCCCCCCCACCCCGGAAGTGTGGTGCAATATACTCACCGCATTTGTGTCGACCCCCGGCCGCCATCTTCGGGAGGCCGGCCGAACCGCTCCAGCCGTCCCTCATGCCGCCCCCCCCCCTCTGCCGTGTCATCAGCTGCTCAGCCGTGATTGGCTGAGCATAACTGTTATTTTTTAAATAAATGTTTAGCGCCGCACTACCCCTTTAATGGTAAAAGCTGATACAAAAATATAAAAATATCATTAAAAGTGTAATTGTCATTTACATGTCGCTTTTAAGAAATCAATAAATATCAATAGTACAAACAATTGTAAGAAACTCTGTAAGAGGTTTTATTAAGCAAAAGAGTTTCCATCTGTACTCAAAAAGCTGTTTTTCTAGGTCCCCCCCTCACTCCAGAAGAAGCAGGATTTCTGTGTCCATTATGGTCCATTGAGGGGGGATGAATGAGCACGGAGAGGAGAAAAGGAATCCCCACAAAACACTACATCCTGCAATCTTCTCTCACCAAGATACCAGACTGCCACTGACCTTTCTAACCTGTGAATCAAGCATTTTATCTGCCCAGACAGTCTCCAAACAGCAGAGTTGTCTTCCTGCTCACTCATCCCCCTCAGCCCCTCCAGGTTATAATGGACTCAGCACACCCATCTTCACTTTGCTCCTCCTAATGCACACATATGAAGGAGGGGGGAGCTTTTTGAATACAGAAAGTTTTTTTTGCTTAATAAACAGAGTATCATAAAATCACTTGTACTATTGATTTCGGCAACAAAAAAATATTTTTACATTACAGTTATATTTTAATATTAAATGTTTCCATGCCTGCATTTGAAGCAATGTGGGTGTCACTATGGTACGATAGATGGGACTGCAATACCAGAACCAGTAAAACAACCTGGGCAGCATGTAATTTTACTGTCTCTCTAAGTACCTTAGATTGCTATAGGAAGCTATGAGAGTGTGTAAAGTGTGTTTATAAACATGTACAGTATTTGCATATGTATGTGTATAGGTGAGTATGTGTGTAGTTGTGTTTTTTCAGTGATATGAGAGTATGTACAGTATATGTATAGCTGTATGTTTGTCTATGTGTACGCATGTTTATGTATGTATGTGTATCTGTATAAGTGTAATCATGTATTTTCATTTATGTGTGTTTATCCTAGCATGCATGTTTCAGTGAATGCATACAGTATATATATATATATATATATTTATATATTCATGCATGTTTCAGTGTATGCATACAGTATATATATATATTTATATATTCATGCATGTTTTAGTGTATACATATACAGCGGTACCTCGATTCTCAAACACAATTGGTTACGGAGAGCAGTCTGAGAACTGAGCAGTGTTTTCCCATAGGAAATAATGTAAATGTGTTTAATTGGTTCCAACACCCACCAATAATTACCTACAGTACCCATATATTACATTGTATAGTGCCCAGTATAATCACAACAGTACAGTACAGAGCAGCACTATATACTGTACAGGACATTCATTAAAAAAAAAAAAAAACATTCAACAAAACCAACAATTATAGTCCAGTAGTGACCAACTCCTCATTAATCCTTTACTGTATAGTGCCTCCCCCCCCCCCATCCCACCACTGTATAGGATAGGAGATGGTGGTGCACTGACTGTACTACTACTGTACTGTATATGCACTCCAGCAGTCTTATACAGTACTGTACAGGATGGCAGATGGTGGTGCACTGACAGTACTACTACTGTACTTTATATGCACTACAGCAATCTTATACAGTACAGGATAGGAGATGGTGGTGCACTGACAGTACTACTACTGTACTTTATATGCACTACAGCAGTCTTATACAGTACAGGATAGGAGATGGTGGTGCACTGACTGTACTACTACTGTACTGTAAATGCACTCCACCAATCTTATACAGTACAGGATGGGAGATGGTGGTGCACTGACTGTACTACTACTGTACTGTATATGCACTCCAGCAGTCTTATACAGTACAGAATGGGAGATGGTGGTGCACTGACTGTAAAACTACTGTACTGTATATGCACTCCAGCCGTCTTATACAGTACAGGATGGGAGATGGTGGTGCACTGACTGTACTACTACTGTACTGTATATGCACTCCAGCCGTCTTATACAGTACTGTACAGGATGGGAGATGGTGGTGCACTGACTGTACTACTACTGTACTGTATATGCACTCCAGC
Source organism: Dendropsophus ebraccatus (assembly GCF_027789765.1). NCBI lineage: Eukaryota > Metazoa > Chordata > Amphibia > Anura > Hylidae > Dendropsophus > Dendropsophus ebraccatus. The sequence continues at coordinate 35,738,575 of NC_091462.1, read as the reverse complement.
CGTCTTATATAGTACAGGATGGGAGATGGTGGTGCATTGACTGTACTACTACTGTACTGTATATGCACTCCAGCAGTCTTATGCAGTACAGGATAGGAGATGGTGGTGCATTGACTGTACTACTACTGTACTGTATATGCACTCCAGCAGTCTTATACAGTACTGTACAGGATAGGAGATGGTGGTGCACTGACTGTAAAACTACTGTACTGTATATGCACTCCAGCAATCTTATACAGTACTGTACTGTATGTGAAGCCTCACCAGTGCTAAGCTCACCAGCTACGATCCACGCTCACAAAAACGTTCAGATACCGAGCAAAGTTTGAATTCTGAATGTTACTTACAGGTAAATTTTCGTTCGAATATGGCGGAATTGCTGTACTTCAAGACTGGGAGCACGAAAAGTGTTTGAGAACTGAGCAAGAGTTTGAGAACCAAAGCAAACTTTCCTTGAAAATACAGTTTGAGTTCCAAGCAGTCAGAGAAGCGAGGCACCACTGTATATTTATATATATATATACATTCTTGAATGCAATGTCAGCACTTCTGACCTGTCTGGTTTCGCATGAAATAACAATTCTAATACAACCAAGTGGGGGTTACCAATTTGATGTGTGTCTATACACTGTCTGGCACCTGCTGAGACACTAATGGTGTGTTTACACAGAGAGATTTTTCTGACAGATTTTTGAAGCCAAAGCCAGGAATGAATTTGAAAAGAGGAGAAATCTCAGTCTTTCCTTTATGACCTGTTCCCTGTTTATAGTCTGTTCCTGGCTTTGGCATCAAAAATCTATCAGATAAATCTCTCTGTGTAAAGGCACCCTAATTAATTGCTGCGTTTACACGTAACAATTATCGTGCGATAATTTGCACGATAATGATCGAATTCGAACGATAATCATACGTGTAAACGCTGAGAACGATCAAGCGACAAGTGAGAAATCGTTCATTTTGATCTTTGAACATGTTCTCAAATTGTCGTTGATCGTTCGCAAAAAATTTGCAGATCGTTCCATGTAACCAGTCGTTCACCGATTTACCCTATGTGTGAGATAGGCTTAAGCGATTGCAAAACGATCGCAAAACGATTTTTCCGTATGATACATCGTTCCGTCTAAACGCTGATCGTAATAAAAAACACATTGTTTCTTCGAAATCGTTAATTGTACAATCGGGCGAATTATCGTTCTGTGTAAATGCAGCATAAGTGACTACCATCCAAAGTGAATGGTGCAAGCACGTAAATTGCCTGATAAAAAAAAGAACAGTTAAACGAAGTGCAAAAAGGCAGTGTGAACCCAGCCTCTGATCTTCATTGGGTTGTCATGGCTAAGCTAATATGAGCAAGCCCTTTAATTATTTAAATACTGTTACCGATCAAGACCTTAAACAGGCTTCATTATATTTAATTTCACATAATTAATTAGGATCTAATTATTTTATAAGAATTTTTTTTTATCCTACAGGGACCAAATATTTCTGATTGGAAATTGGTTTTCTCTGTATGTGGATCTTTGCAATTTGCATGACTTAATATATGCCCCCCTAGTGACTGTATAACTGCCCATCTTCTGCAGGTTTGCATAAATTGAACATAATTCTACTCAAACCTAATTAACGGCTATACAATGGGAATCAGAAAGAACAATCGAGCTTTGCTAGCTCACTGTACACTAACAGGATTAAAAGCCTCAGTACAATCTTCTTGGGATCCCTGATTTGTTTTCTATGATTTATTCACTATGTTATTTTTTTATGGGAATTGAAAAGTGTAGAAAATATAATGGGGAGTTCTAAGGGTCTACTATTACTGAGCTAGTCTTGAATTTTGGATAAAGGAAACTTATGACCCCCTCTAGTGTTGAAAATGGATACTGCAGGCAATGACTAGTCTCAAAACATTGATAAATTTATGTTGTTTATAAAAGCCAAAAGATCGTGGTAATTGAATGTTTTCTCCCAACCGGCCAAATGATCCATAACTCCATGATATGTAGGTCAAGCTATTCTTGAATTTATGGTATGTGTTTGCCCTTTCACAATGGTTCTAGGTGCCTGAAAACCATTCACAGACCTTTTGAATGCTAGCATTTTGCAGTTGTTAATTTCCCATGAATTTATCATGTATTGCATGACCTGAAATAGTCTACCTCAGCATCCTCCTGTAAATATAATGCTGCTCCGAATGTTCTAGGGTCATTTACATATAAGGGCAAAAAAAAATATCTTGGGGTGGAAACAGTGAAAACAAGTACAAGTACTGTATTTACTCTAGAACAGTTACATAGTTGGTGAGGCTTAAAAAATGCCATTAAAGTGATGCTGTCACCCTCTTAGGGCTCGTTCCCACTGAGCAAAAGCAGCTGAATTTCTGCGCTGAATCAGCGCTGAAATTTCAGCCGTTAAAATAGGTGCAGAGCTAATTTCCATTGTGTTGAATGGAAATTCTGCTCTGCAGTTCACACGGTGGAATTTCCGCACTGAACTAATCCGCTTTCCGCCAGAAGAATGAACATGTTCATTCTTCCGCTAGCGGAAGCCTATACAAATCAATGGGGCTCTGATTTTCTGTTTCAGCGCGGATTCAGCGCGGATTCAGCGCGGAATACAAGCGTAATACAAGCGGAAATTACTCGCTGAATCAGCACGGAAATGGGGAAAAGGGGGGGAGGAGGATTCTAGTATATGTTCTGGTATAGTCTAGTTTACTCACCAAATACTCGCTGAATTTCAGCGCTGAATGCATGCGGATTCAGCGCGGATTCCTCGAGTATTCCGCGCTGAATTTGTCAAGAGCTGATTACGAGCTGAACACTTTCCTAGCAGAATACGCAGGGATTCTGCTTGCATTCTGCTTATATTCTGCTCGGAATTCAGCGTCAGTTGATTTCAGGCGGAAATATTTCCTTGCGTAATCCGCTCCTTTTGCTCTGTGTGAACGTAGCCTTACTCTATGTGCGGTTCTCTGCATAATCCACAAACTTAGACACTGCACATTTGATAGATACCTGTATAAAACATGTCTGTCTTCTTTCTGCTGTAAAATTGCTTTATTTCATCTTTGGACAGTGTCAACTAGGCGGGGCTTCACAACAGTTGAGCCCTCTACCAGGCCAGGAAGCCCCGCCTAGTCGATACTGTTAACCGATGAAATGAAGGGAGAGTAAAGGGGGTGACTGTGAAAACCATAACCATACTGTACTGTCAGGGCCATCCACTATGCACAATCACTTGAGACACCGCTAACATACACAAACACACACACATTACTGACACAGACACCGACTGGCTGACACTGACACTTAATAACTGACACTGATACAGACATTTACAGCTCAGTCTTCTCTCTCTTCCTGTCTATAGGGCTTCTCCCCACACTGTAAGTGAATGATCACACTGAGTAAATCAGGCGAAATTAGAGAGTTCCGCCATGGAATCCCACCTGTCTCAGTGTGTCATAGCCTTTGTATGGGAGAGCTTGCGCGCCATGTCGCTTCTTTGAGCAGGGAGCGGCGGCAGTGGAGGCACTCTCCCATAGAAAGGCTATGACACACTGAGACAGGCGGGATTCCATGGCAGAAAGTGTGAACATACCCTAAGGTTGAGGACCTTCGGGTCATGTGATCAGGTCCTTCACCCTTTTCTCTCTTTGTGCAGGTCCTGCTCTGTCTCCTGTGTCTTCTGATTTTCAGCCGGCTCATCCTGCACTACAGTGAGCGGGCTGAACATTAGAACACCGGGCCCCTCTCCCTCTCTGGGCCACTAGAGGTGCTGTGGGCCCTGGCACTTGCCCAGGTAAGCCCTGTGCTGACTTACTGTGTACTGTTTCAGAGAATGGCAAAATACACCTTTCTGGCTCCAAATATCAGAATACATCCCTGGATCAACATCCTATAACTAGAAATCTAATGTCCATAACTTGTAGTATATTTGTCAAGAAAAGCATCCAGCTTTGAAAAATGAATCAACATTTTGTCTTTGACTTTGTCAAAGTCTTACTGCTCTTGCAGTAAAGAATCCTTGTCTGGTATGATGGTAAAACCTTCTTTCCTCTAGGCGTAGAGGATGCCCCCTTGTTACAGGCCTAGATATAACAAGATCGCTAGAAAGATCTGTGTACTGTCCAATCATAAATTTGTACACTGATCTGATCACTCTGAGGCCAGGTTTACACTGGGTATGACAGCTGCCGAGTTGCCGTTCTGTGACGGAACCGCACTTTACATTGCCTGCACATGTCAGTTTTCTATGCGGTCACACAGAATCCCGGTGAGAGCATAGGCACTCCGGCCGTGATTCCATAGGACACAATGTTATTTTCAATAAATAGCGGGCAATGTTGCAACGGCCATTATTTAAAGTGTCAGTCATTAAAAATTTTTTGCAAAAATCAATAGTACAGGCGATTTTGAGAAACGTAATTGGGTTTATTAGCCAAAAAATGCATTTTTATCATGAAAAAGCAGTTTGAAATTCCCCCCCCCCCCTGTCTTCATGGTTTTCTATGGAGAGGGGAGGGGTGGAGGGTGTTGAGGCACCAAAACAGGACAACAAAGAGTTAATTTACAGCTACATCACCGGGCTATCTCCTCTGAAGTCAGCACTGACCTCTGAATACTGGTTTTCACACAGTTCCCACCAGGGCTGTGGAGTCGGAGTTGGAAATGGATTTGAAAAGAGGAGAAATCTCAGGCTTTCCTTTATGACCTGATCTCTGTTTATAGTCTGTTCCTGGTTTTGGCTTCAAATCTTTGGCAGAAAATCTGTCAGATAATCTTTCTGTGTAAATGGACCCTAATGCTGGGTTTACACGATTATCGTGCGAATTTGCACGATAACGATCGAATTCGAACGATAATCGTAAGTGTAAACGCAGTGAACGATCGCACCACGAGCGAGAAATCGTTCATTTTGATCTTTTAGGCTATGTTCACACTATATACGTCTCCGGACGTAGCGCGTTCCGTGAATAAGCGGCCGGAGACTTACGTAGTTTGCGTACAATGGAAAGTATAGGATGTATGGCTGCACAGTTCACACTACGTAAGAACTTACGCGAGGATCGTACGCGGCGCCGTAAAAAATGAACCAGACCATTGTTTCAGGACGAAAATGCCGTAACTTACGCCCGTAGCGTAACATGCGGTCCCGTACGTAGTGGTGATTTCTTCATTTTTCAAGCTTTTTGTGCCGAAAGGTTCTGTGGGGTGTCCGGGGCTAGGCGAAGATTTCCAAGTAAAAGACCGCTGTCAGATCGCTACGTAGGGCGCTCGGGAAGCTTAAGTAGACTACGGGCGTAAGTTCGCGCTCCGTGCGTAGCCGGCAGCCAGTAGCGTAAATCCACGGCCGAATATATACGCAGTGTGAACATAGCCTAAACTTGTTCTTAAATTGTTGTTCGTCGTTCGCCAAAAATTCGACGATCGTTCCGTGTAAACAGTCGTCGCGCGAAAGGCCCACCGCCCGCTGCCCAAAGTCCAGCCCCCCGCTCGCAGCCCGACCCCCCGCTCATCCGCAGCTCGGCCCTCCGCTCATCAGCTTCCCCCTGCGCCGGCTCGATCGCCACCCCCTGTCCCAATCGCCATCCCCGCCGCTCCGATTGCCACCCCCGCCGCTCCGATCGCCACCCCGCCGCCGCTCCCATCGCCACCCACCGCGCGCCAGCCCGCCGCCGCTCCGATCGCCCACGCGGCTGCGGCCAAGATCTTGGCTGAAGAGGAGCCGTTTGAAATTCCCGGCTCATCTCTTCAGCCAATCAATGCACTGAAGAGGGGAGCCGGGGATTTGAAGACCTGCTACGCGGAGCAGGTAACGTATGCTCGTGGCCAGGGCGGCGGAGGCGATCGGAGCGGCGGCGGGAGTGGTAGCGGGGGTGGCGATCGGAGTGGTGGGGGTGGCAATCAGAGCGGTGGCGATCGGAGCGGCGATCGAAGCAGGGGGGGCCATCGGAGCGGCGTCGGGGTTGGCAATTGGAGCGGCGGGGGTGGCGATCGGAGCGGCGGGGGTGGCGATCAGAGAGGCGGGGGTGGCGATCAGAGAGGCGGGAGTGGCGATCGGAGCGGCGGGGGTGGCGATTGGAGCGACGACGGGGGGGGCCATCGGAGCGGCGGGGGGGGCCCAGGGGGCTGCGGTTGACCGTGGGGCCGGGCTGCGGAAAAGCAGGGGGCCAGGCTGCGGGCGGGCCGGGCTGCGGGCGCGCGATCGCAAAACGATCGCAAACGATTTTTCTGGACGATATATCGTACCGTCTAAACGCTGATCGTTATAAAAAAAACGTTACTTCGAAATCGTTAATCGTGCGATCAGCCCAATTATCGCTCCATGTAAACTTAGCATTAGCAGCACTGATCACAGTATCAGATGCCTTTGGAAAGACATAGCTGGGTGGCAAATTGTAGCCTGGGGGTACATTCACATGTACAACTATTAACTATTCTTATGTTGCTGCCTATGGTGAGACTAACAATTCATTCCATATTTGTTATTATCTATTCTGTCTCCTTCCACAAGCTGCTTTCTGCAACAAACCTGTGTGTGAGCTTTTCTCCCTGTCTCCCCCTGCCCCCACCCCTTCAGAGATGGGTGATGTAAACAAGTCCCTGGCAGGCTTTACCTGTAACTCTATAGCAACTATGTAATCACAGTGAGTTAATCACCAAGTGGTGCTGTTTCTGGGAGAAAGCAGCCATGTTTTTTTAACCCCCTATAACCTGTAACCTATAACACCCACCCCCACCATGATGACTTTGCAATGCTTCACCTCATAGATCAGGAGTGATCAGGCGATCAGAATCCAGGAGCCATTGTTTTTGCATACGTCACCACAAAAACTCCATAAGCTTCTATCACTGTTATAGGTGTCCAGGCTCCAGTACAGTAAGTAGCCATGCACTGTATCCCACTGGTTACTCTGGTCATAGAGGTAAGTGATGATTCTGTGAATGGCCACTTATTCCCATGTAGCCCATGGTCTGGGTGCTCAGGAGTGAAGAGTCAGAGAACATCTGAGAACAGATGTGATTGACGATTTGAGAGAAATTCCTAAAAAAAATATGGAGAGTTGTGTGCATCACTAGTAGTGGAAGTTCCACTAAGGCTAATGGCACCGGGGGGCATCCGCTCTCTGTGCCTCTCCGCTCAAAAAATTGACGTCAATTCTTTGGGTGGAGTGGTGCGGAGAGCAGAGGAGCGTGAGCCCTCCCATTCAAACAGATAGGAGGCAGGTTTCTGTGCCGAGTCCACGCAGGGGCATTCCGCACAAAATTTTGGCACTGATTCTGTAGTGGGAATGGGCCCTTAATGGTAATGCTCCATGGGAAAAAAAAGTATGCAAATTTATTCTTTTCCAGCAAGAAAATTCTCTAGTAACATCTATTGAAAGTAGCTATACTGTAGGTCAATGTCCAACAGCTGTCTACATATAGGTTCTAGGGTTGGCTGAAAAACATTGGTTTAGAGAGTAGCTCCCTCCACTAGATAGCATCATACAGTATGTTTTGTCTCCTGAAAGAACTAATTTGCATATTTTCCCCATGGATCATTGCCTCTAGAACTCCATATACAGGTGATCTCTTCAATGTGAAACACTATCCCCCAAAGTTTCATTGGATTTCTTTTTTTTTTAAGAGACATACCTTCCTCCTTTGCACCCTGTACACAAAAGGGGGCTATCAGCAGGTTAGACTCGTCTAACCTGTTGATAGTTCCCCTTTAACCCCTTCACGACCAAGGATGTAACTGTACGTCCTCGGTCGGGTAGGGGAGTTCAGAGCGGGGCCGCGCGATCTATTAATAGCCCGGGACTGAGGCAATTAGCGGGTGCGGTCCGATCGCTGCGCCCGCTAATGAGCCATTTAGACGCAGCTGTCATGGCTGACAGCTGCATCTAAATTGCTATTTCTCCCCCATACCTGGTGTCTAGAGGGCATATCACCCATGCAATGCGATCGCGGAGGGGCGATCCGTTTAACTTACCCGGCCGGGCCTCAGCGTCGGAATGACGCTGATCCCGGCTCGATATTCAGTGGATCTGGTTTGCAGCAGACCAGACCAATAGAGCACCGATCTAATGGATTGGTGCTCTATTATATACGCAGCATTGATCTCAAAGGGAGACTTTTATTTACTGTGTAAAAAAAAAAAAAAAAAAAAAAAAAAAAAACTCCCCTAATAAAAATTAAAATCACATTCCTTTCCCCATTTTATAAATAAAAATAAATAAATAAACATATTTGGTATCGCTGCATGCTTAATCGCCCAAACTATTAAATTATCACATTACTGATCTCGCACGGTAAATGGTGTAAGCGCAAAAATCCCCCAAAGTGCAAAATTGCGCATTTTTGGTTGCATCAAATCCAGAAAAACTGTAATAAAAAGCGATCAAAAAGTCGCATTTATGCAATCAAGGTACCGATAGAAAGTACAGATGATGGCGCAAAAAAATGATACCTCAACCAACTCCAATAGATCAAAGGTTAACAGTGTTATAAGCATGGTCATAGAGCAATTTTAAGGAGCATTTTGATTTTTAAACAGGTTTTAATTTTTTAAAAGCCATCAAATAAAAGAAAAGTTACACAAGTTACATATCATTGTAATCGTACTGACTGGAGGAACATAGATAACATAGGACAAACAGTGTAAACACAATCCCCCAATAAAAAATAAATTGCCTTTTTTTTTTCAATTTCACTGGGCAAATATTTTTTTCCCGATTTCGCAGCATATTTTATGGAAAAATTAAGTCTGTCATTGCAAAGTACAAGTAAATAAGGGTTGGTGTGGGTCTGTAGGTGAAAAAAGGAAGTGCTACGGCCTTTTAAACGCAAGGAGTAAAAACGAAAGTGCAAAAAAAAAAAATCGCAAAAATTTGCTGAACAGTGGAGAATTTTTTTTGTCCAATATTTGGTAAATTTGCAAATCCATGGAATCCATTGGGCCGATCACATCTGAGCTTCACTTCTGACAAATAGAGATAATCAGGAAATTGATCAGACTTGATCGCACCATAGTTTACACCCCATTATGAGCCTATGATGGTCCCTGCAGTTTACAAGATCAGGTAGTGACCTCTGAGGATATAGAGAAGACCTGACTCCGCTTCTCGCTCCCCTCTGATATTTCTGACTCCTTTTAAGAATTCTTAACTCATTAATATAATTATAATTAATATATAATGTCTATAGGGTAGACGTGTTCTTGTGAGCTGGATATAGATCCACTGCCGCCTTCCAAATTCATGCAGCAAAAAATCTATGTGCAATGTCCCAGATTACAATATCATAGTTGGCATTTCAAAAAATTTTCCAGGGACACATTGGATTTAATAGTGAGGGGTGTGGCTTCTTAAAGCCAGTGCAACGGTCCTTTTTTTGAACTGCGGCCCGGGTCCCGTGTACAGCGCCGGCTTCCCCGCGCTGGCGCTATGGGCAAAACTGAAAGCGAATGTAACGGATGGTACATTCGCTTTAACCCCTTAATGACATTGAGCGTAAATGTACGCCCCCACAGGCCGGGCATTTACGCCGATGTTTCCCCGATCGCTGTGTGTACAAACATAGCGATCAGGGAAGATGGCCTCTTATAATGTATAGCAGGCCATCTCTGCTCGGGCTCCAGAGTCGTCTAACTTCGGCAATCTTCGCTCTACTGCCCCTAAGAGGCAGTTGCTTTAGGGTAAAAAAAAGTTGTTGTTTTTTTAATTTATTTTTTTCCTTTTTATGCGCCCTAACGCCGCTGAGTGCTGATCAGCACCGCACATAAGTGCGTCGCTGATCAGCAACTCCTCCTTTTTGGCGTAGGGGCTTTTTTCCCCCCTATATCCTACCGACACTGTCTGCTGATAAGTACCGCACATAAGTGCGGCATTTATCAGCAACATCTTGGCGTAGGTATGTTTTTTTCTTACTGTAAAAAGAACGTAAAAAACACTACATTACACCACACTACATGAAATAAAGTTTTACACTACACTACACATATACATACCCCATATACTAATCCCCATATAAAGATGGCCCCCAGGGTGTTTTCGGCGGCGGAGGCATACGCTATTATTGCCTCCGACACCGAAACAGCCAGTGAGGATGAAAGGGGGGATCCTTTTTTCCTCCATTCATTCTCATCCTCATCATCCAGTGATGTGTCTGGGGGTAGCGTAGTGTATGCTGCCCCCCAGACATGTCTTTTCCGCCATTACCTTCTCAATAAGAGACCACGGTGTGGCGTGAAATTCTACAAACTGTGAGAGTACCTCAGGGTACACTTACAGATTTAGGGTACGTGCATACTGCGGAATGGCGACGGATAACCCTTTGTGCATTCCGGAGCTGGCACCCGCCGGCGGACTGATGCAGGCGCGTGCATCTCCGCACATGTCATAGACTCCATTCTAGGCATGGGTGGATTCCGTCGTCCGTCCAAAGAATAAACACGTTCATTCTTTGAACAGGGGATGGAATCCGCCCGTGCGTAGAATGGAGTCTATGACACGGGCAGAGACGCGCGCCTTCATCAGTCTGCCGGCGGGTGCCAGCTGCGGAATGCACAAAGGGTTAACCTTCGCCATTCCGGAGTGTGCATGTACCCTTAGAGTGTATGAAGGAAGGGACACCCGAATCTAACCCCCAGAATGCCCCCCCCATCCTCGGAGTTAGTGGGAAGATCGTTTGGCAACTGATCTTCCGACTGCTGGATAAAGGTTACCACCTGTACAGGGACGGGGATAACTTTTATACCAGCATCCCCCTCTTCTGGTCCCTCGCTGCCCGAGCTACTGTAGCTTGCGGCACGATCCGAAAATATCAGAAGAAGTAATTAGAGTCCTAATATTCAGCAGCCATGGAGCGGACCCAGCGCTTCTGGATATGAAGGGCCCCATATCGCACCAGGGCAACATTTTCCAGGTGACGTCCCCCACACTGAAAACGGTAGATCCCAGAAGAAGTGCAGAGTGTGGCGTAACAGGGGGATCAGGAGGGACACCATTTTCCAGTGTGACACCTGTCCTGATCACCCCGGCCTCTGCAAACTGGATCGCTTCAAGGCGTACCACACGTCATTGGAGTTCTAAATTTTCTAAATTCCTTCCCTTATTCCTATTTCAGGGGTCACGTTGATCCAGGGATTATTCTGATTGCCATTATGGAGTCAGGAAGGAATTTTTCCCCTGTGATGAGGCTACTGTCGTCTGCCTCACGAGGGTTTTTTGCCTTCCTCTGGATCAACACAGGTTGAATTTGATGGACTTCTGTCATTTTCAACCTTATAAACTAATAATTGGCCTAATACCTCCCAAAAAATTAAAAATTGTCCCTTTCCCCAACTAAATAGGTATGGCCGCCATTCCCATTAGAGGATACCATGATGCAATTACAAAGCCTCTGTGCAGCCAGGACAGTAGAAACCCCCCACAAGTGACCCCATTCTGGAAACTACACCCCATAAGGAATCTAACAAGAGGTGCAGCATATGGCCCCCTGGTGACGGGCACATTTGTGCCGTGAAAATGAAAAAATGGTATTTTTTATTTTCACGGCACATGTTCTACATATGTGCCCGTCACCAGTGGGGTCCATATGCTCACTGTACCCCTTGTTAGATTCCTTATGGGGTGTAGTTTCCAGAATGGGGCCTTTTGTGGGGGGTTTCTACTGTCCTGGCAGCACATGAGCTTTGTAATTGCGACATGGCCTCCATCTTCCATTCCAGCCTCTAAATGGCGCTCTGTCCCTATAGTGGCTTGCCCTGTGCCTATATGGCACATTATGTCCACATGTGGGGTATTTTCTTACTCAGGGGAAATTACCCTACACGTTCTGCGTTCATTTTCTTTTTTAACCCTTTGTGGAAATAGAAAAAAATCAAGGCTAGACCAACATTTAGTGTAAATCATTGATCTTGTCTAGATTTTTTCATTTTCACAAGGGGTTAAAAGATAAAAAAAAAACACAAAATGTGTAGAGCAATTTCCCCTGAGTACGGAAATACCCGACATGTGGACATAAAGCGCCATGCGGGTGCAGGGTAAGCCTCCGAAGGGAAGGAGCGCCATTTGGCTTTTGGAGGCTGGATTTGGCTGGAATGGATTTCGAGGGCCATGTTGCATTTAAAAGGCCCCTGTGTTGCCAAGACAGTTGAAACCCCCAACAAGTGACCCTATTATGGCAACTACACCCCTCAGGGAATGTAACAAGGGGTGTAGTGAGCATATGTACCCCACTGGTAAGGGGAACAAATGTGGAACAATGTGGCGTGAAAATGAAATATGAAATTTTTTACACCATAATGTTGGTTTATACCTGAATTTTTTATTTTCACAAGGGGTTAAAAGAGAAAAAAAACACCAAAATGTGTAGAGCAATTTCCCCCGAGTCCGTAAATACCCCACATGTGGACATAAAGGGCCACGTGAGCGCAGGGCAAGCCTATGAAAGAAAGGAGCGCCATTTGGATTTTGGAGGCTGGATTTGGCCAGAATGGATGATGAACGCCATGTCGCATTTACAGAGCCCTCGTGCTGCCAAAACACTGGAAACCCCCCACAAGTGACCCCATTCTGAAAACTACACCCCTCAAGGAATCTAACAAGGGGTGCAATGAGGATATGGACCCCTTGATGACAGGCACATTTGTGCCGTGACACTGAAAAAATGAAAATTTTCCCTTTCATGTCACATTGTTCCACATTTGTGCCCGTCACCAGTGGGGTCCATTTGCTCACTGCACCCCTTGTTAGATTCCTTGAGGGGTGTAGTTTCCAGAATGGGGTCACTTGTGGGGGGGTTTCGCGTGTTTTAGCAGCATGAGGGCTCTGTAAATGCGACATGGCCCTTGAAATCCATTCCAGTGAAATCCAGCTTGCAAAGGCCAATTGGCGCTCCTTCCCTTTGGAGGCTTGTCCTGCGCCTGTTTGGCACTTTATGTCCACATGTGGGGTATTTCTGTACTCGGGAGAAACTGCGTTACACGTTTGGTGTTTTTTCTTTTATCCCCTTGTAAAAATGAAAAATTAAAGGCTAGAACAACGTTTTAGTGTAATAAATTACATTTTTCCTTTTTCACGCCACATTGTTCTGAAAATCTGTGAAGCACCTGTGGGGTCCCATGCGGTCTGGCAAATAACTGACATGTCAGTTTAGAAGCCCGTGTAAGTTCACACAATTAAGCGAGCGGCTCCGGCCGCTTGGTTCACTGTGTGCAGTGGCCCTCATCAGAACACTTCGGCCAGAAAGATCATCCGGCCGGTACTACAGTACTGGACAGGATGATCCGGGCAGAGACTGGCCGTTCCGTGACCCAGCTGGGTCACGGAACGGCCGGTCTTATACAGAGTGTGATCATAGCCTAAACCTGAACATGTCCCTAAAAATATCTGATTTTCCAATTTTACTGAAAATTTGGAAAATTGCTGCTAATGTTTTAAGCTTTCTATTTTCTAAAAAAAAATTAAAGCTAGTTTAATAAATGCTGCCAACATAAAGTAGACATGTTGCTAATACTGCTTAAAGGGGTTGTCCAGGGAAAAATGATTTTTTGTATTAGGAAAGGGTTAACCAAGGTTACCCCTTCTCTAATATACTTACCTGTCATTAGATGTCTGCTCTGGGAGATCGCTGGGACGGTCACGTGACTTGCTTGCTTCAGATCTTCTGTCTTCCTGTCATTCTCCGGACCGGAAGCTTCTCCTGTCTCTGCTTCTGGTTCGGTGACGTCAGCTGCACTGAGCTCTTCTGCGCCTGTGCCAGCCTCTCCCTCTTCTTATTGGCTACAGAGTACTTGAGCCTGATTGGCTACACAGTAGCCTGTGCAGATCAAGCTTGAGGGGGACTTGTGAAGACGGAGGGGCTTGATTTCTGTCAGGCAGGTCCCAGCAGATCACACTCTCAGCAGCAGCACAGGCAGTGTCTCCTCATCCCCAGAGTGAGTCTGAGTCATCCTGAGAGGGGAGAATGCTGTCTGCGCTGCTGCAGTTCTGATCGCTTCAACACTTCGTTCTGTCACAACTGTTCCCTGACACACAAATCATCTCCTCTGCCGTCCTAACCCCCCCTCCCCCCCTCCCCACACACAGAGAAGCCGTCAGGGGAAACCTTCATGTACATAGAGCTGAAGCAGCTGGGGGGGAGGGGAGGAGGTCAGGACAGGGGAGATGATTTCTGTGTGACACAACACTGTTCCCTGACACATAAATCATCTCCTCTGCTGTCCTAACTCCCCCTCCCCCCCTCCCCACACACAGAGAAGCCGTCAGGGGAAACCTTCATGTACATAGAGCTGAAGCAGCTGGGGGGAGCACTCTTGGCAGCAGCAGAAACAGCCACAGATGACTTCTGCACATCTTATTTCTGTGTTTTTTTTCTTTCAAATAGAAATCATCACCACCTGGTTCACCATCCCTTTTTTATTTATTTATTCAGAATTAGATCTATTTTATAGACTATTTCCCTCTTGCTTCATCAGCTTCCCACTATGGTGCAGTGGTAAGTGACAGGTTTACCATGCACACTGACCAGGGTTCACATCCCATCAGTGAACTTTTTTTTTTTTTTTTCCAATTATGACTTGTGCTAGATATTATGGTGATTGTAGTTCCTCTGCAAACAAGAAACACTGAGGGTAATATACAAACAAGATGAATTCTCAAGTCTTCCCATCCTTATAAGTTACTATATATCTTGCAGGAAGTGGTGTTTGTTTACATTCAGAAACAGTGCTCTCTACTGACATCTCTGGCGGAGTCAGGAACTGTCTAGAGCAGCAGCAAGTGCCCATAGAAAACCTCTCCTGCTCAGGACAGTTCCTGACTCCGCCAGAGATGTCAGTAGAGAGCACTGTTTCTGAATGTAAACAAACAACATTTCCTGCAGGACATACAACAGTGTATAAGTATGGGAAGACTTGAGATTTTTAAATAGAAGTAAATTACAAATCTATTTAACTTTCTGATACCAGTTGATTTGAAAGAAAAAAAAATTTCGCTGGACAACCCCTTTAATATATAATTTATATGGCATAACCATTTTCTGTATAAGCAGAAAAGTTTTAAAGTTGGAAAAATGCATTTTTTTCACAATTTTTCACATTATTTTGTTTTTTTTCATAAATACATTACAGAGGGAGCATATTACACCTCCAGCATATTACACACCACAGCATATTATAGACGAAGCATCTGGTCCCTAGCATATTATAGACCCCATGATCAGTATAGTATACACCCCTGTATCAGACCTCCAGCATATTACAGACCCCAATATCAGACCTCCAGCATATTACAGACCCCGGTATCAGACCTCCAGCATATTATACACCCCAGAATCCGGCCCCTAGTATATTAGAGACCACAGTATCAGACCTCCAGCATATTACAGACCCCAGTATCAGACACCTGCTATAGTATAGACCCAAGTATCAGACCTCCAGCATATTATACACCCCAGCATGTTATAGACCCAGTATCTGGTCCCTAGCATATTATAGACCCCATGATCAGTATAGTATAGACCTCCAGCATATTACAGACCCCAGTATCAGACCTCCAGCATATTATACACCCCAGCATGTTATAGACCCAGTATCTGGTCCCTAGCATATTATAGACCCCATGATCATTATAGTATAGACCTCCAGCATATTACAGACCCCAGTATCAGACCTCTAGCATATTACACACCCCAGTATCAGGCCCCTAGTATATTAGAGACCCCATTAACAGACCTCCAGCATATTACCTACCCCAGTATCAGGCGCCTAGTATATTATAGACCCAAGTATCAGACCTTCAGCATATTACACACCCCAGCATGTTATAGACCCAGTATCAAGCCTGTTTCTGGGGGGGTGGGGGGGTAAGATCGGTGAGGTTTTTAATAGAATCCCTATATTCTGGTACATGGAGGAGTGATTTCAGAGAGAACAGGGTAACACACTCTGACATTATGGGGAGGATGAGGAGCTACAGATCGCCCTGACAGGTGCTGCATGAAAAACACACAGGGGCGGTCTTGGCATTTCTGGGGCCCCAAGCGAAGTCATGTCCGCCCCCCCCCCCTCGATATGTGCTCCCCCCCCAGTAGTCCTCTTATAACCCTCCTACCACCATACAGCGATTACATATTGCCTCAAAACTGCTCTGAACAAAACAGAAAGATATTACCAATGATGCAATTACATAATACTGCCACACTATGACCACTATCACTACAAGCCTATAACAGAGTGCAGATACATCCAGTGACTCACAGGGGGTGTCGTCTCTGATCAACGTCTTTTACTTCTTTTTTTCTCTCTCCATCCAGAGTGGGCCACCTTGAAGTCTTCTCCCGGCTGTGAATCCTCTCTCTTTCAGAGAAATATTTTAGGCTCCAACACATACAGTAGTTAGGTCCCCTGTACCCCTCTATAGTAGTTACACCCCTCAGTGACCCCAAAGATTTAATTAGGAATGTTCTGTGCCCCAGTTTAGTAGTAAGGTATATAGGCACCTCTGTGCAGTCCCAATGTAATATAGACCGCTGTGTGCTGCCCTCAGTAGTATATACCCTTTGTGCGCTGCCACCAGTAGTATATACCGCTTGTGTGCTGCCCCCAGTATTATATACTCCTTGTGTGTTTCCCCGATTAGTATATAGACCCCTGTGTGCTCCCCCAGTTATATATTGACCTGTGTGCTGCCCCCAGTAGTATATACCCCTTGGTGCTGCCCCTAGTAGTATATAGACCCCCTATGTGTTTTCCCCCAGTTATATATAGACTCCTGTGTGCTCCCCCAGTTATATATAGACCCCCTGTGTGCTGCCCCAGTTATACATAGCCCCCTATGTGCTCCCCCAGTATACTATATAGACCCCCTGTGTTCTGCCCCCAATTGTATATACACCGTGTGCTCCCTCAGTTGTATATACCCCCTGTGTGCCCCCCACTAGTATATAGCCCCGTGTGCTCCCCACTTGTATATAGCCCCCTGTGTGCACCCCACTAGTATATAGCCCCCTTGTGCGCTCCCCCCGTTTATATAGACCCCCTGTATGCTCCCTCCATTATACAGCCCCCCCTGAGTGCTTCCCCATTTATATAGCCCCCCTGTGCGCTCCCCCCCTCCGTTTATATAGCCCCCCTGTGTGCTCCCCTTGTTTATATAGACCCCTGCTATGTGCTCCCCCTCCCATATAATATATAACACAAAAAAAAAACATTGGGTCCGGGCGTCTTCTCTTCACTCTTGTGGCCGCGGGAAGTGTTCTCCCTGCGTTCACAAGAGGCCGCTCTCCCGTTGTCATGGCACTGGCGCTCCAGTGACTCCTCTAGAGCGCCGGCACCAGGGACACAGAGCGGCCTCTTGTGACTGCAGGGAAAACACTTCCTGCGGCCACAAGAGTGACTGCCAGGGAGGGAGCCACATAGTTACAGTTAAGATCGCAGCAGCGGGCCAGCGGTCTTGTGCACCAGAGCGGGGTCCCCCTGGATGTCAGGGGCCCCACGCAATTGCATGGGATGCTTGGTGCCCAAGACCGCTACTGAGAACAAATATTACATTAATACAAACTAAAGTTATGGCACAAATGACAACAATAAAGAAACCTGACATAGACGTAAGAAATACAAGATACCAGGAGATAAGGTATCTGAGACAAAACTGCCCCCCCCCCCCCTCATCCACGGAGCAGAGAGAAGAGGAAGAGGAAAGGCTTTTCTTCAGTCTGTGCAAAAAATATTTGTCATTAAGCAAAAAAATAGTTTTCTATCCATGTTCTTGCGTAAATGTAGATGTTTACTAGGCTAGAAGGAGCCATCAGCTCAATGCCCCACCAGTCATTCTTATATCCCATACAGTGACATCACATCACCTGCACCCTAGCACCCTACCAGCCCCCACAAAATATCATACCCCCCCCCACACACACACACAGTAAATTAAAAAAAAAATGGAAAAATGAAAAATTGTGGTGCAAAGTGCGCTGCAGTGACAAGTTTGCTCTATATGTATGACATACATATGTACTGTATATATACAGCCACATATTCACATATAGACACAAGCACACAACACATATATACCCATCCACATACAAACACACATGCTGTACACAATAGCACATACATACGGTCACATATACACATACAGTCAGGCACATACATACATAGAGATACACACAGTCACATACACACATACAATCAGGCACATATATACCCATACACATACCTCCCAACTTTTGCAAAGAGCAAAGAGGGACATGTGCGACGCGGTCCCCATAGCCACGCCCCCATAGCGGCCCTCCATAGCCACGCCCCCATATCGACCCTCCATAGCCACGCCCCCATAGCGACCCTCCATAGCCACCCTCCATAGCCACACCCCCATAGCAACCCTCCATAGCCACACCCCCATAGCAACCCTCCATAGCCACTCCCCTACAGTCACCACATGCTGCTGACTGAATAGTGCCCGATATAGTATCCAATCCCCCATTATAGTGCCCGATATAGTATCCAATCCCCCATTATAGTGCCCCACATAGTATCCAATCCCCCCAATAGTGCCCACATAGTATCCAATCCCCTTACATAGTGCCCCACATGGTATCCAATCCCCCAAATAGTGCCCCACATAGTATCCAATCCCCCAAATAGTGCCCCACATAGTATCCAATCCCCCCATATAGTGCCCCACATAGTAGCCAATGCCCCCATATAGTGCCCCACATAGTAGCCAATGCCCCCATATAGTGCCCCACATAGTAGCCAATCCCCCCATATAGTGCCCCACATAGTAGCCAATGCCCCCATATAGCGCCCCACATAGTAGCCAATGCCCCATATAGTGCCCCACATAGTAGCCAATGCCCCCATATAGTGCCCCACATAGTAGCCAATCCCCCCATATAGTGCCCCACATAGTAGCCAATGCCCCCATATAGCACCCCACATAGTAGCCAATGCCCCCATATAGTGCCCCACATAGTAGCCAATGCCCCCATATAGTGCCCCACATAGTAGCCAATCCCCCCATATAGTGCCCCACATAGTAGCCAATGCCCCCATATAGTGCCGCACATAGTAGCCAATGCCCCCATATAGTGCCCCACATAGTAGCCAATGCCCCCATATAGTGCCCCACATAGTAGCCAATCCCCCCATATAGTGCCCCACATAGTAGCCAATCCCCCCATATAGTGCCCCACATAGTAGCCAATGCCCCCATATAGTGCCCCACATAGTAGCCAATGCCCCCATATAGTGCCCCACATAGTAGCCAATCCCCCCATATAGTGCCCCACATAGTAGCCAATGCCCCCATATAGTGCCCCACATAGTAGCCAATGCCCCCATATAGTGCCCCACATAGTAGCCAATGCCCCATATAGTGCCCCACATAGTAGCCAATCCCCCCATATAGTGCCCCACATAGTAGCCAATCCCCCATATAGCGCCCCATATAGTAGCTAATCCCCCTATATAGTAGCCAATCCCCCCATATAGCGCCCCACATAGTAGCCATTTGTGTGGCCCGACAAGAAAAACAATAAACCAGTAACTCACCTGTCCGCCGGCCCCAGCAGCTCCTTTCCCGGCAGAGCGCGCACTCCCATCATCCTCCGGGGCGGGCAGCGGGGTATACAGACACTGACTGTACCGGAAGTAATTCATGATAGAGGCTGCAGGTCACTTCCGGCACAGTCAGTGTCCCTGTACCCCGCTGCCCGCCCCGGAGGATGATGGGAGTACACGCTCTGCCGGGAGAGGAGCTGCTGGGGCCAGCGGACAGGTGAGTCACTGGTTTATTGTTTTTTGGACGGGCCACATATAATGCGGGACACGGGGAGCCGTTCCGGGACCGCGGGACAGCACCCCGAAAACGGGACTGTCCCGCGGAATCCGGGACGGTTGGGAGCTATGCATACACACACATGCTGTACACACAGGCACATGCATACACTAACATATACAGATACAGTCAGCCACATATATAACCATAGAGAAACATACACACACATGCTGTACATACAGGCACATGCATATGCATACAGTATCATGTACACATACAGTCAGCCACATATATACTAATACAGGGAGAAACACACACATAGAGGCACTTACAAAGTGCTCCTCTCCCCTCTTTTGCCGGGCAGTGTGTGGGCGGAGCTTCCTCCTGTATACTGTCTTCTCATCCTCTCTTGGAAGCCTCAGCAAGAAGACTTTGTGCAGATCTCGTCCTCCTACTCCTCCTGGGGTCGGGCTGTCAGCACAGCGTTACCTGTGCAGCCCCCAGAGACTGGCAATCTGGGCAGCCCACCAGGCAATTGCCCGGCCTGACAGATTAGCAGTCCGGACATGATCCTGAACTGCTATACTGATCAGACAAGTGGGGATTGGGTGGATACTGTTCAGTTGTTTATTTGTTTACTATATGTACCCAACTTAACCCCTTAAGGACAGAGCCCAAAATGGCCGGGCCAATTTACATTTTTGCATTTTTGTTTTTTTCTCCTCGCCTTCTAAAAGCTATAACTCTTATTTTTCTATCTACATGGCTATGTGAGGTCTTTTTTTTTTCAAAAGCAGATGTACTTTGTAATGCAGCCTTTCAATCTACCATAAAATACCATAAAATCTACCACAAAATATCATTTATGGGGTGAATTTGGGACAAATAATGCAATTACGCAAAGTTTGGGGGGTTCCGTGTTTACGTAATGCACTTAACGATAAAACCGACATGGTATCTTTATTCTATAGGTCAGTAATTACAATATGCATGTCTACATAGCTTTTCTAATGTTTTACTATTATTATTAAGGGTAGCTTCACACGTACCGGATCTGCAGTGGATATTACGGTCTATGGGGTCACATACGCGCAGCAGAATTTTCATGGCGAGCGAGGGGAGCTGGGAGCCTCACACAGCTGTGGCGCCGAGCAGGTAATGTATGTTCCAGGCCGGGGCTGTGGGCGGCGGGATGCAGGGGGTAAAGGGGTCGGGTAACATACTGGCAGCGGAATGAAAATTCCGCTGCGGGTATGTGACCCCATAGACCTTCACTATACCAGGATCCGCAAACTCACAGCATGAAATACACCGCGGATCCGGTACGTGTGAAGGCACCCTTACAGTAAAACTTTATTTTTGCAAACAGGTATATTTAAAATGGCCCTATTGTAACTCCTATAGCGCATTTTTTTTTCCACCGACTGGGCTGTATGTGGTGTCATTATTTGCCACATGACCTCTAGTTTTTATTAGTACCATATTTGTTTAGATCGGATGTATTGATCACGTTTTATTAATTTTTTTTAAATATAAAATGTAATAAAAATAAGCGATCCTGGCATTTTTTATAGCTTTTTGTTCACACTATTCACCGTGCAGGAATAATATTGTTTTATTTTAGATCGGACGATTACGCACATTACGACATATAATATGTTTATTTATTTTATTACTATTATGTTTTATTTATAAATGGAAAGGGAGGGGTGATTTAGACTTTTATTGGGGAGGGGCTATGGGGCATTTTTAAAAACATTTATTTTATTTTTTTTTTACACTTTTTTAGTCCCCCCAGGGGAGTATTACACAGTCACTTTAGATGTGGTACACTGATCACTGCTATGCTATAGAGAGTGAAGATCTGACTACACAGAGGAAGGTCAGGGGCGGAATTACCGCCGTAGCAGCCGTAGCGGCTGCTACAGGGCCCCGCCGCATCAGGGGGCCCGTGGCGCGGCCCCCCCTGAGCTGACATAGCCTGTAGCACCCGGCGGCCGAGCAGGCCTCCCGGGTGCTGCAGCTGTTTGGGGTCCGGGGGTGTCCTGTTACCTGGGAGCAGCACTGGTACCGGACTCAGCGTCCGCCCGGGCTAGTACTTCCGGCGCACTGAGCGTCTGTGCCGGAAGTATAGGCCAGGGGGCGGACTCTGAGCTCTCTGGTACCTGTGCTGCCGGGGATAGGACGGGACGCGTGAGGGGCCCCCCCTTGCCATCCCGTCCTATCCCCGGCAGCACAGGTACCAGAGAGTTCAGAGTCCGCCCCCCGACCTGTACTTCCGGCACAGTCCACAGACGCTCCGTGCGCCAACGTACTAGCCCGGGCAGACGTTGAGTTTGGTACCAGTGCTGCCCGGGAATCCCTGGGACACCCCCTAGGACGCCCCCCGGGAGAAGAGGAGAAGACAGCCGACGGGGGAGTTAGGTGAGTTGTGTTTTTGGGTTTTTTTTTATCTGCTTTGCAAAGGGGGATGATACAGGGGACATCTATGTGGATATACAGGGGGCATCTATGGGGATATACAGGAGCGGGGGCATCTATGGGGATATACAGGGGGTGCATCTATGGGGGATAATACAGAGGGCATCTATGGGGATAATACAGGGGGCATCTATGGGGGATATACAGGGGGGGCATCTATGGGGGATAATACAGAGGGGCATCTATGGGGATAATACAGGGGGCATTTATGGGGGATAATACAGGGGAGCCATCTATGGGGGATAATACAGGGGAGCCATCTATGGGGGATAATACAGGGGGGCATCAATGGGGGATAATACAGGGGGGGTGGCATCTATGGGGGATAATACGGGGGGGTGGCATCTATAGGGGATAATACAGGCGGGTGGCATCTATGGGGGATAATACAGGAGGGGTGGCATCTATGGGGGATAATACGGGGGGGTGGCATCTATGGGGATAATACAGGGGGGCATCTATGGGGGATATACAGGAGGCATCTATGGGGGATAATACAGGGGGGTGGCATCTATGGGGGGATAATACGGGGGGGGTGGCATCTATGGTGGATAATACAGGGGGGTCATCTATGGGGGATAATACAGGGGGGGCATCTATGGATGATAATACAAGGGGCCATCTATAGGGGGATTATACAGGGGGCCATCTCTAGGGAGACAACATAAGGGGCATTTATAGGGGGACCAAATGAGAGGGCATCTATAGGGGCACAACACAAGGGGGCCATCTATAGGGGGAAAACATGAGGGGCATCTATAAGGGGGGGCAACATGGGGGACCATCTATGAGGGGGATGGAAAACACAGGGGGGATCATTTATAAGGGGCTAACACGGGGGCATCTGTAAGGGGGAATACACAGAGGGGCATATACTATAAGGGGGTCACATAGTGTTAGGGCTACCAACTAAATGAAGGTGTAAAGGGGCCAATACAGATGTGCAGTGTGTATAGAGATGAGGATGGTGCCAGTATAAGGAGCCTAATATGTTTGTCTGGCAGATTCTGTGGATTCGTGGCTTGGAGAAGTTCTCATAATGGCCCAGGAAGGATGGAGAAGAAAATGAAAAGGAAACAACTGTGATCAGAGAAGACGTCTCCTGTGAGTCACCTGATATAACTGCACTGTAATGTATTTGGTGTACAGAACCTGTGTAGAGCTGAGTGTGTTGATGGCGTAGTGGTCGATCGATCGAGGGAGGGGGGGGGGAGCCCAATCAAAAGTTTGCTATGGGGCCCAGCCATTTCTAGTTACGCCCCTGAGGAAGGTAAGAGACCTCCGGCAGTCAGGCCATGCGATGTCACTTACACTTAAACGCTGTGGCGTTAAAGGGGTTGATGGTGGCCCGCCATTGAGGGTAAGGGCCTGGCTGCTGATAGCAGCTGGTTTTCATCCGCAATGAAGTGAGTTCATCCGGAACACAAGCATCTTGCTCAATAGGAGGTTCAATATACAACCTTATGTTTAAATAACACATTTTAAAGGGGAACCATCAGCAGGTTAGATTAATCTAACCTGCTGATAGCTCCCTAGTGGGCACGGGTTGCTGAGGATAAAGGCATGTCTCTTACCTTCATCCTCTACGCTGTTGCCATGCTGTTTATTCTGAAATCCTCTGGCAGTTAGGAGCACTGGGGGTGGGGCTTCCCTCCTGGGCACTGATCTGGCCTGCCCCCTCCATTGATAATCATTAAAAGGGGCGGGCCATGATTATAAATGGAGGGGGGCAGCCACGGGCGGGGCGGTTAGGGGCTCAGGGTCAGGAGCCCCGTCTCCAGTGCTCCTAATGGCTTACTGGCCAGAGGATTTCAGAACAGCAAGGGAACGGCACAGAGGATGAAGGTTACAGACTTCATTCTCAGCAGCCCGTGCCCATTTTTGCCATTTTTTTCCAGGGACACTTTAGCTTTGACAACAATGGGTGTGGCCTATTGTGGGTGTGTTTAGTGAGTGATGTGGCTTGTATTGTAGCTTTTTCCTTTTCTCCATCTGGCCTGGCCATCATGAAGACTCCTCACGGCCACAACTCGTCTCTGCAGAGCCCTTGGCTCCAGCCGCATCATCTCCTGAATATCAGTGCTTCACAACTCCAGTCCTCATAACCAACAGGTCATGCAAAGTCACCATCGAGCCCGCCAACTTTGGTAAGAATAGATCCGCAGGTAAGGCACACGACTTGCGGCTCTATCCATTCCTAGGAATTAATAAAGCTGCAGGTTGCGTGCCATACACGCGGCTCTATTCATACCAGAGCCCTATACCAAGATCGGCGGGGAGTATAGAGGTCGGACCCCCTGCGACCTCCTACTTTTTCCTTATCCTGTGGATAGGGGAAAAGTGATTTTTTTTCTAGGAATACCTCTTTAATGATACCCACTTTGTGCTCCAATGAAGAATGTAGGCGCAGTTTGGGTCCTCAAATAGTACTTAGTTCCCCTCTGTGCCTCACATAGCAGTAAGGCCCCTATCTGTACCCTCATATAGGAGTTAAAGGGATTATCCAGCGCTACAAAAACATGGCTACTTTTCCCCCTCTCTTGTCTCCAGATTGGGTGGGGTTTCAAACTCAGTTCCATTGAAGTAAATGGAGCCTTATTGCAAACCACACCTGAACTGGAGACAAGAGAGGGGGAAAAGTGGCCATGTTGTTGTAGCGCTGGATAACCCCTTTAAGCCCCCCTTCCGTGCCTCCATATAGAAGATAGCACCCCTCTGTGCCCTAGTGTAATACTCAGGACCCTTCTGTGCACCCATATATTAGTTAGGTCCCACAGCCCCCACAGTATATATGTAGTTGGGACCCCACTGTAGGCATCTCCCCTGTGAGTGCCCTTCTTCCCTATGTAGGCATCCTCCCCCATGTGTAATTAAAACAAAATAAAAGCTATACTCACCTGCCTGCAGCGCTCCTCCTGCGACTCAGTTTCCCTGCTCTGCACCATAGAGGGCGGCTAGGTGACGAGGCTTCCCAGGACATACCCTGGATATTATTTGGCAACTATAAATACAGTATATGGGTGAGATTTATCAAGCATGGTGTAAAGTGAAACTGTCTCAGTTGCCCCTAGCAACCAATCAGATTCCACCTTTCATTCCTCACAGACTCTTTGGAAAATGAAAGGTGGAATCTGATTGGTTGCTAGGGGCAACTGAGGCAGTTTCACTTTGATAAATCTCCCCCTGTGTATCCATATCTATATATACAGATATACATATATATATATTGCAATGAGTGTAGTAAAGCTACAATAATCTGCTGCAGCACACTGTACAGTTCTGTCTGCTCAGAACAGGAACTGGAAGCAGCTCTGCCAGTAGTAGTAAAGAGCTTTCATGTGACAGTAAGGTCATTCACATTCCCTCCTTCCCAACAGCCAGTAAATGCTTTTTGTGATTCCAATTCGTGTCAATAAAGTTGTTACAAAGTGACCTTGAGTGTGTTCCCCGCCCGCCATCCGGGTCCTCTTTATAAAGAGCCTAGCGCGCCTGCGTGGTGTCCTCCGTTCAGTTCGACCTCTGGTGCCGGTAAGAGGAGGGAAGCATTCTTCCCCGGGGGGTGCTGACAATCCGCAGCCATCCGTTACCGTGCCGTATCGCACTGCTCCCCTCTTGTGTGCGGTCACTAAGGCTCCGTTCGGACGCCACGTTTCTTGCTGTATTTACTCCTGTCTCCCACCTGTTTTCTGACATTTCCGCCCGTCTGACGCTTCTCCCCGCTCTCTTCCCGCAGAGGGACTGATACAGCTGACCCGACTCCCGGTCGAAGCCCACACACCCCGGACAACATGTATGCCTGCGCCAAGTTCGTGTCTACCCCTTCTCTGGTGAGTAGTCGGGGCTGCAGAGGAGCCGGGGCCTACCACCCGCAGTGGATTATTCTCTGGGCCTCTGTAGGTCAAAGTCAATGCCTTTTGCAGACGATCTCCCTCCGCCCTGCAGGACTTTGGTTTAATCCTCACAGCTATCATTTAAGGTGGTCTGACTTTACAATGGCAATTTTTTTTGCATTCGGCGGCCTGCAACTTGTGTGTGACCTTAACAGTGCAGACAGCCCAAGGACATGAGCAGGCCGCCATTCAGTCCTGCTGCAGTATGAATGGCAGTGCACCTGCAAAGCTTTACTAGCACAGATCCTAGTCTATCCTGTCTATGGTGTTGTTTGTTTTTTTTATACTTATTTGCTACTCTGTAACTTGTATCTTATTGCATTGTAGCTATAATTCCAAGATTAAGGTTAACCCTTTATGTGCACAGTAGTGATTTGCAGAAAGTGATCAGCATTGTTTGTGTAGTGCATGTTCTATATTTGTTACTACTGTTTGTCTTCTTGTCCTGTTAGATCCGTGCTGGGTCCAGAGCTGTATACAGACCGATCTCTGCATCAGTCCTGTCTCGGCCAGAGGTCCGAACTGGAGAGGTAACTATCTGCTGAAATATTATCCTTGTATGACACTCGGCTAGAGGTTATCATAAAAACTTGGTGTCCTCTTATAGACAACCTTCAAGAATGTCAGCCTGTATGGTGCTGTAGGCTGGTTCAGGATAACACTGATAAAGCTGATGACTGGGATTAGTTAGGCCTTTAACTTGAAGGGCACCCTCAGGGCAGGTCACTGGGTTAATTCAAGGACATCACCTCCAGTCTAGGGTGGGATCACTAGGAGTCTGGGATAATTAAATGAGAGAATCTTCAGAACTTTTTACAATGTTAATGTTTTTTTTTTTTTTCTTCTAGGGAAGTGCACTCCTCAGTGGGACACAGAACCCCTGCACCCAGCTGGTATTGAGGGAATTCCAGACCAGCGCCATCAGCAGGGACATTGACACTGCTGCTAAGTTTATTGGTGCTGGTGCTGCCACCGTAGGTGTGGCTGGCTCTGGTGCTGGAATCGGAACAGTTTTTGGTAGCCTCATCATTGGTTATGCCAGGTAATTATTCAATGTTGTCTTGGAGAAATGGTAATTTGTCACTAGGTAGACTTTTTTTTTTTTTCCCCCCCTTAAGGCATGGAGATCATAGATTTAGTGGCTGGCTGCTTACTGGGGGTCCCTAGCAATCTGCTACAGGTTTTAAGGACTTGTCCTCTACGTGAGAACATGAAGGCTCTGCCCATTGGGTGTTGAGCATTCCCTTGGCAGCCTCTAGGTCATAGGCCTAACAATAGAAATGTTTACCATTACCTACTTAAAGGGTTAGTCACTTTTGCCCCGTCAAGACCTGTCAGAAGTTTGATCCCCATGAGCTTAATTCAACTTGTTGCAGAAGATGGGCTGTAAGCTTATGGAGTTCATGACGTGCAGAGTTGGGTGCTTTTCCAGCTAGAAATCAGTGCAGTTCTCTACACTGACACCCCAACAGATCAAAACTTTTGCCTTGTTTGTCATGTGTCAAAAGGTTGTCACAGTAACACTTCTAACATATGCTGTTACCTGGGAGTCTGGACAACGGAACATCTTGTGGGTCCCAATTGGATGTCTGCATTTTAAAGGTTATCCAGTGCTACAAAAACATGGCCACTTTCTTTCAGAGACAACATGACTAGAGATGAGCGAACTGGGTTCGGGTCCGAGTCCATCCGAACCCAATTGTCCCGCATTTGATTAGTGGCGGCTGCTGAAGTTGGATAAAGCTCTAAGGTTGTCTTGAAAACATGGATACAGCCAATGACTATATCCATGTTTTCCACATAGCCTTAGGGCTTTATCCAACTTCAGCAGCCACAGCTAATCAAATGCCGAACGTTCGGATCAACTCGAGCATGCTCCAGGTTCACTCATCTCTAAACATGACTCTTGTCTCCAGTTCAGGTGCAGTTTGCAATTAATTTCTATTCATATCAATTAAACTAAGCGTCAAAACCCTGCCCAAGCTGGAGACAAGAGTGGGACTGTCTCTGGAAGAAACTGGCCATGTTCTTGTAGCGCTGGATAACCCCTTTAAGGCCTTATTGCATGAGGGCCACTGGCTGAATAGTCAGATATTACCTTCTTATAGGTCCAGTGATTTGACTTGACAACTGAACAAATGCTCATTGATCAGCTGATCACATGTTTACAAACTACTAACTGTGCTCACTGCTGCAGCCCTGCTTGGAAGATAGTAGAGCTGTGCATTGGGGTCCTTTAAACGAGTGCTGACCTATATGATCAGCTCTTAATCAAGGCCCATGCCCACCTATTGAATACTACCCTTAGGGTCGTATTACATGACCCATCACTTAAGTGAACAAGCACTGCTCTACTAGGTCAGCGCTCATTTACAGAGCCTATTACATGGCCCAACTCTCAGACAGCAAGGGCTGTGTGTATATAATTAGCAATGTCGTGTATCCCTTGCTGTATATAGTAAATAACAAACTGTGTACATTACTGTGCCACGATCCCTGGAGTCTTCCTCATGTTGTCCAGACCTCCACATGTGCATATTCATTGAGTTTCCAACTCTTAAAGCACAAGTGGTCACACTTGCCATTTGGGAACCAGGGAAATCTGGGTAGAGGCTTTAATGAACAGTGTTAGAAAATCTTGCCTATACCATAGCATTTATAGACAAACTGAAGTGAATTGGCATCCATACACATTAAAGGGGCCTGAACATGTTGGAATGGGTGTTGTGAATGAGGCACAGGACCCAGATGGCTCTGGCCCTGACTTCTCACTTCTGCCCAATCCTTCTCTCCCATAACATTTGTTGGGAGTCCTACATATACTAGAAATTTAGCCAGTGTCTCCAAATTCGTAGGGTCCATATATATTGGGGGGGAATGGTGCAGCTGTAACCCATGAATGGAACCATACCCATGTAGAGTAGAAACAGTTGAGCACTGGGTTTGTCAGCATTAAAGGCAATCGGCTGCAGTTCATGTTCCAAACTGATACGGTCAGTGTAAAGACACATGGTACCACTCATGTCTGTGCTTCAAAAGCCCCTGAATTGCTGTAATGCTTCCTTGCTCTCCCTCTTATCCCTGTCTGGGCCCAGCTTTCACTTCATGCCTGGGCAGGGATGGTAGGAGGCATGGGGTGGTGGACCAGCTTGCTGCATATCTTGACTTGTTGTCGGTGGGGAGAATGTGTAATAAGTCCACAGCATGGCCAAGTAAACTACATGATGCAGGTTGGAAAGTCTACACCGCAGGTCAGCTCTAAAAACATATATATATATTTTGTAAATCTCTGAACATTGGATATCTTTATCCAATCCTGCAGAATATCTAGGGCAGCCTTTTCCATATCAGGGCACCCCTTTGAAAAGTTAGGTATGTGGATTGCCTCTGTATGTTGGAATTCTTTGCCATACCTCATATAATAATGTGACTGGAGAACCTAGTAACAGGATGGCTATATACATACAGTGGGTTTGTAGTTGATCTCTTGCAGGGAGTGTCCATTAGTGGAAAGGCCAACTCTTTGGGGGGGGGGGGGATCATAAGCAACATAAAAATAATGAAAGATGCTTGGCGGAAACTTCCATCAGATTTGGTTGGTAAATCTACAATGACAGAACTCAAACCTGCCTGGAATAAACCTATATCTATCCTAATATAATAAGAAAGGCTTTGCTAAGAGGGCAGACTAGATGGACCAGGTCTTTCTGCCAACAACCTTCTATGTTTCTATCTCTATGTTTCTATCTCTATAGCAAAGTACACTTGACTACTTAGGGCACTGATGTGAAACTCAGGCACTCCAGCTGTTACAAGACTACAATTCCCATCATGCCTGGACAGCCAAAGCTTTGGCTGTCCAGGCTTGATGGGAATTGTAGTCCTGTAACAGCTGTGAAGGGCCTGAGTTTGACACCCATGACCTAGGGTATGTTCCCACTACGGAATACATGAAGTATGTCTCAGTGGTTTGCACTGTTGAATAAGGTCTGTATCTTCATAAAGTTCTACGCTCATGTTTACATGTCTTTCGACACTCCAGACATTTACCAAGTTGCATGGCTACCCATCATATTGTCCCTAGTGTATGCCAGAGATGCGAAGTCCAGTTGTCTGCAATGACGTGCAGTATATTAATCCTATATATTAAGAAGGAATACACTTTATATCGAGCTTTGAGGATTAACATTGGTTATAATTATACCATTGGTTATAATAGCTTCTAATTCACCTGTAACCAGACTAAGCTGGGGAAGGAATATGGGCCATGCTACACTGTGTGGCCTATAGCATCACAGGCTACAGCTACATTAATAAGCCATTCATCAAGTTGCATGCAATCTTGTAAACTAGAACTGTTGCTCAGTAGATAAACTCAATCTTGTAGCACAGCCGAAAGTTGCAGTGTAGTCCTGGCTTAGACTAGAAGCAGTCCAGAGTGTTCACCTGATAAAACCTAATCAGTCAGCAGTTTTGAGCTATAAAACCTGATGTCACTCTACAGAGATTAGTGAGGAATCGTTTAATGCTCTGTTTCAGTTAGTGCAACATGCATGGCTCAAATGTCTCTTCCAGATACCCAAGAGCTAGTATTGGCATAGAGGGCTTTCCTGTCCCCCTCAGCTGAGTAATAGCTCTACCATCCAATCAGGAGACTGCTAGAGCTATTAATCTTGCCTTAAAGAAGCAGTTCACAAAATATTATTGGGGGCCACCCCGCTAGGCGCTGGTGCGTAGATTCACCGCAAGTGATCGGTGGCACGACTTCATTCCGGTCCCGCGGCGCCGTTCAAATCCGGTGTGTGCTCAAGTCGGCCTCTGCTGTGACTCCTCTTCAGTCTGCTGTGATTGAATGCTGGAAGTCACGTGCTTCAATGCATTCTCTATGAAAGCGCATGACTTCCAGCGTTCAACCACAGGACACTGAAGAGGAGTCACAGCAGAGGCTGACTTGAGCGCACGCTGGATTTGAACGGGACCAGAACGAAGCCGTGTCGTGGGACACGATCACCTGTGGTGAGTACATGTGCCAGGGGGGGGGGGGGGGGGGAACATTTCTTTAAAGGAGGGGCCAAGGAAGTGTCCAGTACAGGGCTGTGGTTACTTCATCCTAGGTCAAGTTCATCAAAATGTCATCAAAATGTCATAAGTGCAATGGCTGTAATGGGTACTTCTGCACTCTTCACATGACTTTGTATAGTGCTCAAAACTGAGTTTCTATGTCTTATGTATAGTAGGTCAAATTGATACATGGAAACCAGAAAGTCATTCCTAGACTAATTCCCCTTCAGTTTGTCTTGCTGTCACACTCCTCAGGTCCCACCTCTTGCATGTATTACATATTAGTACATTGAGGCAATGCCATTGCACAGGATGCTTTTCTATTTGATGGTAACTGAACTGTAAGGTATGATGTGGCATAAAATAACTTTTTTTTTTTTTCCTCACCAGAAATCCTTCCTTGAAACAGCAGCTGTTCTCCTACGCCATCTTGGGATTTGCCCTGTCTGAAGCTATGGGTCTGTTTTGTTTGATGGTTGCTTTCCTGATCTTATTCGCCATGTAAATGATGCCGGGAATGTCGACACTCAACCGATCAGCTGTAAACAATATTTTACTGTGGCTCCCGAGAAATGTTGTCTTGTCAAGGAAGTGTACTATATTTCCAAAGTCCTTTCATTAAAAATGGTAAAACTTAGATACAAAAGTTTGTACTGTTTTATGTTAGCACTTAGCGCCTTAAATGCACAGTAACAGTTATAAATCTGAGGGGGGTGCCACAGAGTTCACAAAAGCACTAATTTTACAATGTATATTGTAATTTTACAAATGCATTAAAATCTGATAGTAACAAGTTGTGCTGTAGTGTGTGTGTGTGGGTAAGGTTTGTGTGGATTTAATGTAAAGTTTAGAGATAAGCGAACCGGGTTCAGGTTAGAGTCGATCCGGACCCGAACCATCGGCATTTGATTAGCGGGGGCTGCTAAACTTGGATAAAGCTCTAAGGTTGTCTGGAAAACATGGATACAGCCAATGACTATATCCATGTTTCCCACACAGCCTTAGGGCTTTATCCAACTTCAGCAGCCACCGCTAATCAAATGCCGAACGTTCGGGTTCGGATGGACTAGAGCATGCTTGAGGTTCGCTCATCTCTAGTAAAGTTGTGAGAAACTTACATGGAACAGGTACAGGTGGCTTATCCTAGACTGGCTAACACTGTCCCCTTCTAAATTCTCCCTGCATGTTGCTCATGGCCTCCCCTCAGTGCAAGGAACTGCTGCCTGGACCACTGACAGCCAGGCTGCTGCATTGTGCAGATGCCTTAGGGTGGGGGGACCATAGAGGCCCCCCACATAAAGGATTTAATATCCTAGCCATAGAATTGCTTTAAGGGGAACATCAGCAGGTTAGAGGAGGTGAATCAAACATGCCATAATGTTCCTACTGTACATGGGGTGCTGAGGAGGAAGGGTATATATCTTGCCTTCCTCCTTGGTGCTGTTAACAGTATAATCCTTGGTCCAGAGCAGTTAGAGCGCTGCCCCAGAGCATGAGCCGGCCTGCTCCTTTTAATGATTAGAGATGAGCGAACCAGGTTTGGGTTGAGTCCATCCAAACCCGAACGATCAGCATTTGATTAGCGGGGGCTGCTGAACCTGGATAAAGCTCTAAGGTTGTCTGGAAAACATGGATACAGCCAATGACTATATCCATGATTTCCACATAGCCTTAGGGCTTTATCCAACTTCAGCAGCCACCGCTAATCAAATGCTGAAAGTTCGGGTTCGGATGGACTCGAGCATGCTCCAGGTTCACTCATCTCTAATTGATGGAGTGGGCAGGCTGGCTTGAGCTCTGGGGTTGGGGTAATGTTCCTAACTGCTCCGGACTAAGATTACACTAACAGCACTGGAACGGCGCAGATAAGGAAAGTAACACATACCTTTTCTCATCACCCCTGCTGATGGTTCCCTTTTTAAAGGGGTTTTCCAGCTTCAGTAAAAGTCCACTTTTGGAGACAACACAACTCTTGGTGTGGCTTGCAGTTAAGCTCCAGTCCAGGTAATAGAAAATTGTTTGTTAAAACTGGTACTGGAATATGCCTTTCAAAGGCCATAAGACAGCCCAATCTGCTAGATCAGAACTTGATTACAGAGCCTATTACATGGTTTGACTGAACAGGCAGGGCTGCAGGCAATTGGGGAAGGGTACTCCTGTATTATAGAAAGTAAAGGGCCTGTGCTTGCCTATCCATACACTCCTGATATCATCCTGCCTTGTCACCTGCTGACTGCAGCAACCAACACCTTCCCAACAAGGCTTTGCATTGACTGCCTCCTCAGTGGATCACTGGCTGAGAAGGCTGTTACTGCATAGGTGGGTTTGGAAGTGTCCATGGAAGATAATTGTTCTGTGTAGTAGGGCCTTAAAGGGGAACTCCATCGATTCTAAAAAGCACAAAAAATTGTAGGTTCACTAGTAAATTCCCCCATTGGGTGGTGGTACAGCTTGCCTGGAAACAGACTATCGTGAGACTGGAGTGGAGACGGAGTAGACCAGTAAGTAAGGATTTTCAGCAGCTTCAAAGTTAAACAGCCCAATTCATAGAAGCCATCTTAGATTATGGGTGGGGATTGAACAAGGTTAAGTCTTTTAACCAGCGTTCTCTTTAAAAAATAAATAAAATGAAGGGGTTATCCAAGCTTACAAAAACATGGCTGCATTCTTCCATGAACCGTGCTACTTCTGTCTGCAGTTATGTAATGCAGTTGCCCTGCTGAAGTGAATCGAGGTGAATTGTAACACCACAAACATGACAGGTGTCATGATATATTTTTTGCAATGGTGAACCCCTCACCCCTGAATCCATCCCTGGATAACCTCTTAAAATGCTTGTAGAACTTTTTGTTAAGGTTGGGTGTTTGCACATAAGATGTGCACAGTGCCCATCCTGGTTTCAATGGTATTGGGGTGCGTGCACGCTACGTAATTCCCCTGTATGACCCGCGGCGGATTCCGTCGCTCATACCCACACGCGGCAGTGCGCATCTCCGCCCGCGCCGTAGACCCTATTCTATGCACGGGCGGTTTCCGCATGTCAATTTCGGCAGAATGCAGAATCCGCGTATACACAGAATAGTGTCTATGGCGCGTGCTGGTACGAGCCACTGAATCTGCCGCGGGTCGTACATGGGAATTCCATAGTGCACGCTGAATAGAGTATTTTTGGTGCAGATCTTAAACACTGAAGTATAAGTATAGTGTCACTTTTATACCAAAAGATGACATATTATACAAATAACACTGAGTTATCCACACTATTGAGCAAACCTGTCAATGTTTGTTAAGCAAAGTTATAGGCTGTATAATGTTTTCTCAGACTCCCGGAAAAACATGGCGGCATCCAACTTCTGCAGCCGCTGCGGAAGCAAAGGCCGAGGGTTCGGATACCATTGCCGAACTCAAAACATTTTGACAGGTTTGCTTAACACTAATCCATAAATCTGAGTCCAACCTTTATCACTCCCGAATCTGTTCTATCCTGGAATCTGTGGATGTTACTCTGTGACCAGCAAATGGTAAAATATAGTGGCCATTGGTTACCATGTGGGGGTGCGGTTTTGCTTCATGCAATAGAGTACCCATTCCTGACCTAATTTTCAAAAAAGAGACTGGAGAGTGAGGAAATGTATTGTTTTCTGCTCCTTGGACAACCCCTGGGTTTCCCCAGTAATTTGAATGGGAAAATTGCAATGTAATTCAGTTGTGGAATTTTGTTTGGTTACTAAAACTGGGGATTGGGAACATATTGCTAGAACTGTTTCTTAAGCGAAAAGGCTTATACACAAAAAAGAATATGGTAATACAAGTGTGTACGGATTCATGGTTCTTACCAGTGGGACTGCTCTTTTGAAAGAATTTTTCGAATATGAGCAACCCCTTTAATATCTAATAGGCAGCTCTACATAAAAGGCCTTTTGGATTTAATAGAGCTTAACATGGAAGGTTCATGTAAGTGGGGCTCCTGTCTCTTGCTGTGTACAACACAGCTGGTACTAAGGAAAGTGCTGGAAGCTAATTTCGGAGAGTAAGTATAAGGTTAACCAGAGTCTGGTTTATAGGTTATTTGCTAGGGAAACCTGCTAATCCCATTTACAGGCAGAGCAAGCGGAGTGCCCATGATGTGCAGTAAATGATGCAAGTGACCTGGATATCACAGAACATTTATCTGAATCCAAGAGAAACCCACTGGACTTGTTATTACCATCACAGTGATCCTGCTCTGTGCTTAGGGCTACTGTACAACTGGGTGGAATCTTTACTGCGGTAAATGAGTAGTCAGCAGGGCTTCTCAATGAGCGCTTAGAAATATTAGTCATGTGGCCTAGTATAAGGCCAGGGCTACACTGAGTCATTTAGTCGTGCTGCTGATTGCTTCTAACTTGTGGGTCTGAGGTGCAAAGGAATGGAATGAGTTGTATGTAATCTTGTGTAGTGCAGCTGTCAGTCAGAAGCACTACTGCCTCCCCTTTGAATCCCTGTGGATATATGATACATTTTAAAGGGGTTGAGATATGCATGGGGAGAGGGTGCTGGAAAATAAAGTGCACTTACCTCCCTGGCTCCCATGCCACTGCTAGTATATTACTGCTCCGTCCCTGCTGTGTGGCGGCCCAGACAATTAGCAACTGAAGTAGGACATTGTTGAAGCCACTGATTAGCTGGGCAGATCTGCAACGTGACAACCCCAAAACCTGGATGTGGCGCACAGCAGGGATAGAGTGATAAAATGGCTGTGTGGAGATAGGTGTACTTTATCATTTTTAGACACCCCCTCTCTGGACAAATCTCCAATAAGACCCCTGCCTGGACAAACCCTTTAAAGTAAAAGTCCCACCAAATGTAAAAAAGGGAGGTGCGGGAAAATAACTTGACACCGTGCCACTCCCAGCTCTTCCAGCTGCATCGATTACTCGTTCAGCCAGTCATTGATTGTTTAGCCGGATATGTCATGTTGCAGTTGGAAGAGCTGCATATATATATATACATAATATCCCCATAAAAATGAGCGCCATGTTTGACAATGCAGCCCAATGTACATCTTGTGCGATGTATGCAATCCTTGATCAACCAATCGAGGGTGCATACCATTGTGGGAGATGTCCAGTAGCATGGTAACAGCATCTCACTTAGGCGGAAATACGGAAAAAAAGAATTTTATTCCAGCATGGCAAACAGAGCGACGTTTCAACCTTATAGGTCTTTCTCAAGCATACAGAGTTAGGACAAACATGCAGTATATAAGGGATCATCAGCCAATGAACAGGGAACATATAATTAACACATATTAACCCTTAATAACCCGTGTTT
This sequence comes from Dendropsophus ebraccatus, assembly GCF_027789765.1. Classification (NCBI taxonomy): domain Eukaryota; kingdom Metazoa; phylum Chordata; class Amphibia; order Anura; family Hylidae; genus Dendropsophus; species Dendropsophus ebraccatus. The sequence goes on along the minus strand of NC_091462.1, from coordinate 35,702,056 downwards.
CAACAACAATTACAGATAAACTTTATTTAAACAACATCAAGTGCTATATTTATTACCATAGGGTTAAAACTACTCACAGGGCGCTAGTCTCCCACAGGTGCATCCACTATCTGAGCTACAGAGGAGCGCGATAAGCACAGGCGCCGGCGTCTCACGGCGCTTACTGCGCTTGCGCTAAACAACACCAATCACAGCAAGGTGGGCGTCGACAGCCGCGATCATGTGATCGCAACCATAGCAACTCACCACGCTCAGCCTGACGTGAGTCAGCCGGCCAGTGCCAACGGCAGAAACCTAACTCCTGCCAAACATTAATACAATACAAGGAAAGGTCCGGTAAAAAGTCCTGTACTCCAGCCGATCTTCAACCGCATCCAAAGCAGGTCACATACGGAGCGTTCAAGGATAAAGTCACACCATAGCCTCTCCAGAAGCACATACGGCATAAACAGCTCCTCCTCATGCAGACAGGTTGGTGATCACTGTTATTGATGTAGTTCTCCACTCACCATTTCAGGTCATGAGCTGCAACCCATCACATATTGCTGTGTACTGTAGTTCCACCAATATCATGTGTTGTGGTCCCTCCATCCATAAGCGCAAAAGCACACACTCAGTCCGCGTGTGTCCGCTTCTCAGTGGTACCATCGGACCATATAGCAACACATGTAGCAAATAGACCTGGGCAAGGGGGCTTCCTGTACAGTAGCAAGCTGGCAACTCCCGACCGCATTCGTCAAAGTATCACTTCATGATTGTCAGTTCTTATGAGACAGCTTCCAGTATAAATCCCATAGGGAATCACAGAAGGCAGCTGGAGCAAATATGGCAGAAGGCTCGGCTGAAATCACATCAGGATGCAGAAAATATAAACTGCTCTGTAGTCTGAACGCTCATCATTTAGTGGACCCATGGCAGACAAGCGGACATGTCTAAAAACAGTGAGAAACAACAGATTAAAAGATGATAAAACCATCACTTAAAGCAAAAATGGTTGAATCCTAACAAATATTATATTACAAGTACGGACTAGATGCATCACATATTCGGCAATACCTTATACTCCAAATTTAAGCCCCTAGGGCTCATAGTATTAAGTAAAAAAATCCATTTCAATTCCAATTTTTTAAGCCTCAGTGCTCTATCACCTCCCCTGACCAACGGGGGGACACCATCAATGACCCTAAAACGCAACTGGCTAAGTGTATGTCTCGCTTCTAGAAAGTGTTGTGGGACTGGCAATTCAACTTTACCTGTACGTATAGTACTTTTATGTTTCTGTATCCTCACTCTTATTTCATTAGTTGTTTCACCCACATAACAAAGACCGCAAGGGCAAGTGATTAAATATACCACAAAACTCGATCTACAGTTGTATCTCTGTTTAATTTTAAATTCACGGCCTGTATGCGGGTGATGGAAAGTGTCTCCCTTGACTAAATTCCCACAACAGGAGCAATTCAGACAAGGGAAACATCCCGTTTTACAAGTGGATAGCAATGTTTGTACTGAACCTTTGGATACTCCTATGTCAGATTTTACAACTACATCCCGGATGTTCCGTGTCCGTTTATAGGACATTAAAGGAGGGAGACTAAATTCTTCTACCTTGGGGCAACCTTTAGTAAGGATACCCCAATTTTTTCTCAGGACATTAGCAATTTTTCCACTTAATGGGCAGAACGTAGAGATAAAGGGAATACGTTTTTCTTTCGTGCGTGTCTTAGATGTAAATAAATCCGATCTCCCTACGGACAGGGCTTGGTTTTTGTGTTGTTGTACCAATTGCGAGGGATAGCCCCTGGCGATAAACTTGTCGCACATGGAGCTAAGTCTCTCATCCACAATTTCCTCTTGTCCCACTACCCGTCTAACACGGAGCATTTGACTCCACGGTAGGGATTCCAACATCCTACGTGGGTGGTTGCTCTGAAAGTGTAGGATGTTGTTTCTATCTGTAGGCTTAACAAATAAATCAGATTCCAGTTTGTTACCAACTTTAAAGATACGTGTATCCAAAAACTGTACTTCCAACCTGGAAGACACAAGGGTAAAACAAAGGGTACATCAATAACAGTGATCTGTGATCACCAACCTGTCTGCATGAGGAGGAGCTGTTTATGCCGTATGTGCTTCTGGAGAGGCTATGGTGTGACTTTATCCTTGAACGCTCCGTATGTGACCTGCTTTGGATGCGGTTGAAGATCGGCTGGAGTACAGGACTTTTTACCGGACCTTTCCTTGTATTGTATTAATGTTTGGCAGGAGTTAGGTTTCTGCCGTTGGCACTGGCCGGCTGACTCACGTCAGGCTGAGCGTGGTGAGTTGCTATGGTTGCGATCACATGATCGCGGCTGTCGACGCCCACCTTGCTGTGATTGGTGTTGTTTAGCGCAAGCGCAGTAAGCGCCGTGAGACGCCGGCGCCTGTGCTTATCGCGCTCCTCTGTAGCTCAGATAGTGGATGCACCTGTGGGAGACTAGCGCCCTGTGAGTAGTTTTAACCCTATGGTAATAAATATAGCACTTGATGTTGTTTAAATAAAGTTTATCTGTAATTGTTGTTGAAACACGGGTTATTAAGGGTTAATATGTGTTAATTATATGTTCCCTGTTCATTGGCTGATGATCCCTTATATACTGCATGTTTGTCCTAACTCTGTATGCTTGAGAAAGACCTATAAGGTTGAAACGTCGCTCTGTTTGCCATGCTGGAATAAAATTCTTTTTTTCCGTATTTCCGCCTAAGTGAGATGCTGTTACCATGCTACTGGACTTGAACTATTTTGTCCCTATAGGACACAGGGACAGGTAACTTTTGCATCTATATACAATTTTTGTGTTTGATATTACACTTAGACCGGAGGGTCTGTGTGGGGAAGTGCTATAGTGTACATTGTTTACATTGTGGGAGATGTGTGCATGTTGCTGGTTTGGAAGCCCAGATCCTGGATCTAAATGAGCAGCTGCGACGTTTGAGATACATTGGCAAACTGGAAAGGGGTCTGCTGCTCACTGAGCAAGCGCTCCAAGGGGTAGATGGGGGAGAGAGTGATAGCATGGAGGTACAGAAGGAAGAGGCAAGTAGTTGGGTCACAGAAAACGGGGTAGAGGGAAGAGTGTGAGGGAGGCCAGTCCTGATCTGGCACACCCCAACAAGTTTGCCAAATTGGCGGATGAGGGGGATGTTGATTCAGGGGTGGCATTGCTGCAGCAGGACACTGCCTCTGAAAGCCAGGGGGGGTGTCTGCTCCAGTAAGGTGGGAAACAGGAGTTCAGGGCAGGCCAGGCAGGTACTGGTAGTGGGGGACTCAATTATTAGGGGGACAGACAGGGCAATCTGTCACAAAGACCGGGATCGTCGAACGGTGTGTTGCCTTCCTCGAGTTCGTCACATCGCGGATCGGGCTGACAGATTACTGGGAGGGGCTGGCGATGACCCAGCAGTCATGGTGCACATTGGCACCAATGATAAAGTTAGAGGTAGGTGGCGGGTCCTTAAAAACGATTTCAGGGACTTAGGCAGGAAGCTTAAAACTAGGACCTCCAAGGTGATATTCTCCGAAATATTACCTGTACCACGAGCCACACCTGAGAGACAGCGGGAGATTAGGGAGGTAAATAAGTGGCTCAAGAGCTGGTGTAGGATAGAGGGGTTTGGGTTCATGGAGAACTGGGCCGACTTCTCGGTCGGTTACAGGCTCTACGGTAGGGATGGGCTGCATCTCAATGGGGAGGGTGCAGCCATGCTGGGGGAGAAGATGGCTAAGAGGTTGGAGGAGTGTTTAAACTAGGGACCGGGCAACTACAATATAGTAAGTGAAGACAGAGTAGATGGAGAGCTGGGCCTAGATTATGGAACTAGGGGTGGAGCAGCGGGAGGGGTTACAACAGTTACTAGTAAGAAGAGGAAAGGGAATATGGAAAAACATATTAACTGTATGTATACTAATGCTCGAAGCCTCACTAATAAAGCTGAGGAATTAGAACTCATAATGGTTGAAGAGAAATATGATATAGTGGGGATAAGCGAGACATGGCTGGATGAGAGTTATGACTGGGCTGTTAATATCCAGGGTTATAGTCTATTCAGAAATGACCGTAAAAATAAGAAAGGGGGAGGGGTCTGTCTATATGTTAAATCATGCCTTAAGCCCATTCTGCGGGAGGATATATGTGATGATAATGTGGAGTCTCTTTGGGTAGAAATAAGGGGAGGGACGAAGAATAATAAAATTCTTATAGGAGTGAGTTATAAACCTCCAAGTATAGTGGAAGAGTCAGAAAATCTTCTTATAAGCAGGGGGAAGTCATTATTATGGGGGACTTTAACTACCCAAATATCAACTGGAAAGCAGAAACCTGCAGCTCCAGGAAGGGAAGCGTGTTTTTGGAAATAGTAAAAGATAATTACCTTTCCCAACTAGTACAGGAACCAACAAGAGGGGGGGCCCTTCTGGACCTGATCTTAACCAATAGGACAGACAAAAATAGAGGTGGGGGGTCACCTAGGTAATAGTGACCATAACATAGTAAGTTTTCAATTATCCTTCAATAAAATAATTAGCAGAGGGACTACAAAAAACATTAAATTTCAGGAAGGCTAATTTCCAAAAACTAAGAGAGGACCTTGGGAACATAGACTGGGACAATGCCTTCAGAAATAAAAGTACACAAGAGAAATGGGACATATTTAAGAGCATCCTGGGTAAATCATGTGAACGACACATACCATATGGGAATAAAAGTAGTAGAGTAGAAATAAGAGAAATCCAATGTGGTTAACTTCAGCTGTAAGGGGTGCAATAAATGATAAGAAACAAGCATTCAGACTACTAAAACAAGAAGGTAGTGGGGAAGCATTGAGCAACTATAGACAGAAGAATAGAATGTGTAAAAAGCAAATAAAAGAAGCAAAAATAGCAACAGAAAGAAGGATAGCCACAGAAAGTAAAACGAATCCCAAAATGTTCTTCACCTATATAAACAACAAAAGACTTAAAACTGAAAATGTTGGTCCCCTCAAAAATAATCTGGGTGTAATGGTGGAGGGGGAAGAGGAAAAGGCCAATCTACTAAATACATTCTTCTCTATTGTATTCACAGAGGAGAATCCCATAACAGACGACATGACTAGGGATAATATAAATCCTCCCATAAATCTCACCTGCCTAACACAACAAGAAGTGGGGAGACGCCTTAAAAACATTAAAATCCATAAGTCACCGGGCCCAGAAGGTATCCATCCTAGAGTTTTGCAAGAATTAAATACTGTGTTAGACAGACCGTTATTCATAATATTTAAAGATTCTATTACGACAGGGATTGTTCCACAGGACTGGCGCATAGCTAATGTGGTACCAATATTCAAGAAGGGGTCAAAGAGTGATCCTAGAAACTACAGGCCTGTAAGTCTAACATCTATAGTAGGTAAAGTATTTGAGGGGTTTGTAAGAGATGCTATACTGGAGTATCTTAATGAAAATAATCTTATGACGCAGCACCAGCATGGATTTATGAGGGATCGATCCTGTCAGACTAATCTGATCGGCTTCTATGAAGAGGTAAGTTATAGACTGGACCTGGGGGAGGCTGTGGATGTTGTGTATCTGGACTTTTCAAAGTCATTTGATACTGTGCCGCATGAAAGGTTGGTCTACAAAATGAGGATGCTGGGACTCTGGAAAAACGTATGCAAATGGGTAAGTAACTGGTTGTGTGATAGAAAACAGAGGGTGGTCATTGATGGAACATATTCAGATTGGGTTTTAGTTACTAGTGGGGTACCACAGGGGTCAGTGTTGGGTCCACTTCTTTTTAATATTTTTATTAATGATCTTGTTGAGGGGCTACAGAGCAGAATCTCCATTTTTGCAGATGATACTAAACTGGGTAAAGTAATCAGTACAGAGGAGGATAATATCATATTACAGAGGGATTTGGAGAAGCTAGAGGCTTGGGCGGTGAAATGGCAAATGAAGTTTAATGTGGATAAATGTAAGGTTATGCACTTGGGCCATAGAAATAATAAATACAGTTATGTGCTAAATAATAAAACACTGGGTAAAACTACTTCCGAAAAGGACCTGGGGGTATTGGTGGACAGTAAACTCAACTTTAGTGATCAATGCCAGGCAGCAGCTGCCAAGGCTAATAAAATAATGGGATGCGTCAAAAGAGGTATAGATGCTAAAGATGAGAACATAGTTTTGCCTCTTTATAAATCACTAGTCAGACCACACAGAGGAGAGGAGGGCAACAAAGGTCATTAAGGGAATGGGTGGGTTACAGTACCAGGACAGGTTATCAAGCTTGGGGTTATTTACGCTAGAAAAAAGACGTCTTAGGGGCGATCTGATCACAATGTACAAATATATGAATGGACAGTACAGAGATCTTTGTAGTGGTCTTTTTACTCCTAGGTCTGTAACCATGACAAGGGGGCATCCTCTACGTCTGGAGGAAAGAAGATTTTATCATCAGCATCGACGCGGGTTCTTTACTGTACGAGCGGTAAGACTATGGAACTCTCTGCCACATGATGTTGTCATGGCCGATTCATTAAATAAGTTCAAGGGAGGCCTGGATGCTTTTCTTGAACAATATAATATCACAAGTTATGGGCATTAGATTTCCGGTGATACGTTGATCCAGGGATTGTTCTGGTTGCCATTGGAGTCGGGGGGGGGGGGAGTTTTCTCCCTGTGGTGGGGTGGTTGTCGTCTGCCTCGTGGGGGTTTTTGCCTTCCCTGGATCAACACAGTAGGGTTTCCCTAGGTTGAACCTGATGGACTCTTGTCTTCTTTCATCCTTATTTACTATGTTACTATGTTACTATGCATGTCGCCGGCGGCTGCCAACCGGGGAGTGGCGCTACGGGGCACAAAGATGGTTAAGTTTACTTCATTATTTTCTCACACCCCCTGGCTTCCTGACTTGTTTGAATTTGGTGGGATTTCTTCTTGCACTTCCTGGTGTCCCCGGCCGGGGTGGGGGCGGGCTGTCGCGGCCGTCATGCATGAGCAGAGAGCGGCGGCCGGCCAGATAGTGTGAGGAGCGGTGAGGAACTGAGCGTGCGTGCGGGAGTCAGGGATAGTGAGGAGCGGCGCGGGCGGCCGGATAGTGAGTAGCGGCGCGGGCGGGTGGGAGTGAGTGGCCGGCTGGATAGTGAGTAGCGGCCCGCCGGATAGTGAGTAGCAGAGCGGGCGGGTGGGAGTGAGGGGCAGTCAGAGGCAGCCCCTGTGTGAGCGGCGGCGGCGGTGATAGGGATAGCACAGGTACTACTCCCCTATTATCTGCAGATAATGGGGGAGTAGTACTTTGTATATGTGCCCAGCACCGAGCAGGGAGGGGGGAGGTAGATGGCACTCCTCTCCCTCCCTGCTCGGTGCCCTGCAAATCTATTCATTGAATACATTTATGGGATACTTTGGGGAGCAAGGATACTTGCTCCCCAAAGTATTCTATAAATGTATTCATGAAGTCCCCAAAAGTACAGTGCATAACATTACATTACATACACTGTAATTCCTATGGAGTGTCCAGCAGGGGCGCACTATATATAGAAGTCAATGGTACTCATTGACTTCTATATAAAGAGCGCCACCTGCTGGACACTCCATAGGAATTACACCTTTTGTCATGACGTCACTGGATCTGAGAGAATTCTAACACTTCCTGATACACTAAATTAAGGGAAATAGCAGTATATGAGCATTTCCCATAATTAATGTACATTAGAAAATTGTATAACTTTTCATAAGTAATAACATATAAAAAAATAATTTTGGCCGGACTTCTCCTTTAACATTCTATCATCAGGAGCAGAACAGAGGTAGTGGACATTTCACCACTGACCAGGTACAGCATTAAAGGGGTAGTGCGGTGGTAAACAATTATTCACAGAATAACACACATTACAAAGTTATACAACTTTGTAATGTATGTTATGTCTGTGAATGGCCCCCTTCCCCGTGTCCCACCACCCCCACCCGTGTACCCGGGAGTGTGGTGCGCTATACATTACCTGTCACGTGCCGACTCGTCTCCGATCTTCAGTCTGCGATGTCATCTTCGGACGGCCAGGCCGAATCCCTCCGAGCATCCTGAGTGCCGGCCGCCCTCTTCAGCGTCATCAGATGCTCAGCCGCGATTGGCTGAGCACAGTGTGGCTCAGCCAATCGCAGCTGAGCAGCCGATGACGCGGCAGAGGGCGGACGGCACTCAGGATGGACGGAGGGATTCGGCTGAAGACGACATCGATGACTGAAGATCGGAGACGAGTCGTCATGTGACAGGTGAGTATAGCGCACCACACTTCCGGGTACACGGGTGGGGGGACACGGGGAAGGGGGCCATTTACAGACATAACATACATTACAAAGTTGTATAACTTTGTAATGTGTGTTATTCTGTGAATAATTGTTTACCGCCGCCGCACTACCCCTTTAAGAGCAAAGCTTTGTCACCTGTGCCTGTGTTTTAATAAAAAAAAAATACTCTATTCAGACCATGAAACATGTCAAGGAGGCGGAGTCTATTGTTTCCTAGACCCTAGCACCTCTATGCCTCTGTGTTGTATGCCTGCATCCTTGCACAATTAGTACTATCTACAACACAGTGAGGTATAGGGGTGCTAGAGTGTACAGAATGATACCTCCTTGACACTATTCACAACCCAAATAAAGGCGTATTCTGACACCCATAACTTTCAAATTGATGTTCTGTCCTCTGTATCAGATAAATAAAGAGGAAGTGTACTTTTCACTACTTACCTGGTACATTATTCTAAACATAGTTTTCTTGCCTGTATTTTAATTTAAAAAAAAAGAAAAACTTTATTCAGACCATGAAATGTGTCAAGGAGGCGGAGCCTACAGTTTCCTAGGCCGTATTCTGACACCCATAACTTTTCTCTCTTCTCAATGGAGCAGTGTTAGGGCTTGCTTTTGCGAGGCAAGCTGTAGTTTTATTTCTACCATTTTGGGGAACCTGGACGTTTGCGAAGCCTATTTGCTCATCTGGGTTGAGGTGACAAAAATGATGAATTCTGGCATTGGTATTTATTTTATTTTACAACCTTCACCATGTGGAATTAATAATAAATAAATAACCTTTTAATAGTTCCAACATTTACGGACATACTAATAACGTTTATTTTGTTTTTTTATATTTTCATGTAAAAAATAGATTTTTGATCTTTTAACATTTATATTTGATTAAACGTTTTTAAGTTTGTTTTTTTGCATTTTTTCACTCTGCGATCGCTCATATAATACACTGCAATACAAAAGTAGCCCTTGATTGTTATGTTCCCACCACCCCCTGCCCTACATAGTAACAGTCCCACATTGCTTACATACTGCATACAGGGGTAACAGCAGGATTTTACCAACAAAATGGATTCATCCGCATGCGGTGGCTGCAATATGGGACTCTACTCTTATAGGAATACTAAGACAGCAGGCCTGGGGTTCTTCATGGTTCCCCATTGCAGGGAGGGTGACTGTCCAGTCCATGTACAGTTGCTATGAAGAAGGGGTTAATAATAGGGATCCCATAGGACTAGAGTAATAATCATAGCAGAAATATACTTTTGATAAAGATATAAAGTTATGATCATATATGAATGATAGTAAGAATATTTATTTATAATTACTAGAAATAAAATATTTATTATAACTCTATGTTGTCTCCTTTCTTCTCTTAGGGTATCAGGCAGAATTCTGCCTGCCTCAGTGTGCCATAGCCTGTCATTTCTTTGAGCGGACAGGGGCGGCAGCAAAGGCGTGCAAGCACTCCCATAGACAGGCTATGGCACACTAAGGCAGACGAGATTCCACGAGAGTTCCACCGCAAAATTCTGTCTGATTCTCTCAGTGTCAACATACGCTTACAGTTAGGAAAAAATATTAAAGGGGTATTCCCCTCAAGTGAAATACATTTTTGAGGAAACTCCCTCCTGGAGACTAATATTTTTTTCCATAATTGTTATTATCTTTTCAATCTCCTTCCCCCAGTTCTGAGCTGCTGCTTTTTGCTGAAGACACAGAAAACTGTGTGTGAGCTGTTCTCTCTGTCACTGATCTCCCTTCTTCCCTCTCTTTTCTGAGACTGCTCATGAAAATGGTGTTTCTGGCCATCTATCTCTGCGCTCTCCACCAGAAACTTAAAGAAGTCCAGTGAAAATTTTTATTTAAGTATTGTATTGCCCCCCAAAAGTTATACAAATCCCCAATATACACTTATTATGGGAAATGCTCATCAAGTGGGGGGACATTGAGCATCCCTCTGCCATCATCCTCTCCAGCAGCCACAGCCCGCACAGCTCTGGGAGTCGAGTCGTGACATCACCATGTTATCCAGGAAGTGACATCACCATGTTATCCAGGAAGTGACATCACCATGTTATCCAGGAAGTGAAGCCTTGATGCAGTAGTAAGTGCAGGGAAAAAAGCACTTGATGAGCATTTCCCACAATAAGTGTATATTGGGGATTTGTATAACTTCTCGGGGGCAATAAAGTACTTAAAAAAAGATTAACTTTCCTGGCATTACATAGTGCAGACACAAATGGCCAGGAACACCATTTAGATAAGCTGTCTCAGAAGAGAGGGGGAAGAAAGGAGATAATAGCTCACACACAGTTTTCTGTGTCTTTAGCAGAAAACTGGGGGAAGGAGACTGAAAAGACAGTAACAAGTATGGAAGGAATAACTAGTCACCTTGGAGGGATGATTCATTTTTTATGACAAGAATGGCTATTGATTTAAATTAAAACAACAGCTGATCTTGTCATAGAGAAATGTGTTGCATTGAAGTCAATGTAAACAACGGCCGTTGCTTAAACAATGTATTGAACAACGGCCCTGGAAACTTCACACATCAAAGCGACATGTCAAACGCTTTTATCGGTCAGGGTGTAAGTGTTCAGAGCCGTACCGATCAGGAGAATGAGCTGCCACGAGGGGACGTGCCCTTTAGACTCCCATTATACGGCCGTCTCCTCTCTTGACACAGAGCCGGGAGGGATTGTTCTCACAATTGCTCTGGGTATGAACGCTCAGACCCTGACCCATCAAAATGTATAACAAGTCTCTCTGACATCTCTTGATTAGTTGCTATGGGACCACCAGACAGATTTGGGTTTAGGCAGATTGATAAACCTTGGCATTTGTCTTTATTGCCCATAGCAACCAATCACAATGCAGTTTGTGTGCTCTATTTGTTTGGTTTCCATGGGCAACAAAATCTGAGCGGCTGTTGTGTCAAAACCGCGCAGTGTGAATGTGGCCAAGGAGTCAAATACAGGACAAAAGAGTTTTAATAGCTGACATTGTGAAGCATTTAAAGTCTGGGCTTCTCTATGTTGCACTTCCAATTCTCTATTACTATAATACGAATATAAACACGAAACAGATCAAAATAACCGCAGGACACGTCATCTCTGCACTATGAGAAAGTAACCAACGGCGCATGCGTACAGGTAATAGCGCCTCAAACAGGAAGTACAAGCCCAGAAAGGCAAAGACATCCGGTCGTGGCTCCGCCCACACTCGGCTCTACCGCCGCCATGACTACTCCTGGCATGCCAGTTACCTGACTAGATGACGTAATCCCTCTTGCTGGCTCTCCCCCCACAGCCGGAGCAGCAGGCAGCGATCACACTCTCCCCCCGCCCAGCTGTCAGGCGAGATATCGCGATAACCTGACAGTGAGCTGGTGGGATTTGGCCTTGAGCAAGGTTCAGCCCTTCTAGGGGGGTAAGTTTGTAAACACGGCCGCTCACCTATCGCGATACGAGCTGCACTGCTGGAAATCTTGGCTGCCCGACAGCGCACGATAACATGGCGGAGCCTATAGAGCCGTAATGTGTGTGTCACCAGTGCGGGAGATCGGAGCCACCGCCAGGACTGTCCCCTCCACCCATCCCGCACTCTATGTCAGGTAGGATGGATGACTGAGCTGGTCCCAGGCTGCAGCTTCCCTCACCCAGCGCTGTCTGTCATGATGTCTAGTTACCATGGCAACAGCATCCTTCTTCTCCTAGCCCCCCTGGACCACACACCAGGGACATGCATTGTGACTCCTGTGTCTAGAATGTTCTCTGCCACCATAAGCCCCCTGTATGTGGAGCCCCTCAGTAGTGGCAGGTCACCTGTGTGACAACCATTGTTCCCATGTATACTGGTGATTGGCGTATCTATGGCGACAATGATCATCATTTAAAGGGATTGTCCAAGGGTTACACTTGATCACCTATCTGATTATTGGGGGTCATGTATGCACATCTTTGCATTGTTTTGTGCTATTTTTGTCAGTCCTGTTTAGTTTTAATGAATTTGCTGTGTATATTGTTGACAGGGGTCTTCGGATTCCAGCGGTCGGACTCCCATACTCATCACTAATCCTGTGTATAGGTGATAAGTTGTAATTTTGGGATAACCCCTTTAAGGCTTCATTCACACCTCGCCATCCAGTTCTTGCAATAAACTATGGGGTCACCATCTGAAAATATTGCATGTATAACCAGGTCAGTGTTTCCCAACTGTTGCAGCCATTGGGCATGCTGGGAGTTGTAGTTTTGCAACATCTGGCGACCCTCAGGTTTATTAAAGCGACTTTGTACCCACAATCTGACCCCCCCAAACCGCTTGTACCTTATAGCTGCTTTCATTCCAAGATCTGTCCTGGGGTCCGTTCTGCAGGTGTTGCAGTTAATGTCCGAAAAAAATACTTTTAAACTTGCAGCCCTGTGCCAAACAGGAGTATCTGTGCCCTAACTTTGCACCACCCCTCAGTCCCTCCTCCCCACCCTCTCCATCATTAGGAATGCCACTGAAACATTTTCTCCATGCTGAACACTTGTCACTTTAAGGACACATGTCCTTAAAGTGACTGTACCACCAGGCCCAGGTTGAAGCACTGGAGGCGGCCAACCCACCCTTAGTGGGAGGAAACCCCAGCCCCTCTATGATAGGGTTCCATTGATTCTAATGGAGTCACTTCATGGAGGGGCCTGGGGTTTCTTCCCACTGGGGGTGGGTCGGCCGCCTCCAGTGCTTCAGCCTGGGCCTGGTGGTACAGTCACTTTAACGATCCAGCCCATGTGCCGGGCTGACACAGGTGGGGAATAGGAGGCAATCTGCCTGGAGCATTTCTAATGATGAGGAGGGTGGGGAGGAGGGACGGAGGGGTGGTGCAAAGTTAGGGAACAGATACTCCCGTTTGGCACAGGGCTGCAAGTCTAAAAGTATTTTTTTAGGACAATAACTGCATCACCTGCCGAACGGACCCCAGGACAGATCTTGGATTAAAAGCAGCTATCTGAAGGTACAAGTAGTTTGGGGGGTCAGATTGTGGGTACAGAGTCACTTTAACAACCACATGTGCAAGTGAAGGATGAGGTGTTGTCTGTATCAACCAATCAGATTCCATTTGGAAAATATAAACAGCAATCTGACTGGCTGACAGGGGTAACACTTCCACTTTTTTTCCCCATCAGTGTTGATGCTTCTCCTTTTATGTCGTTGTTGTTGTTGAAAAAGTCTTTAAGACGTCACTTCTGTGTTTATAGGTGGTGCTCGTAGTAAGAAAAAAAAATCCCAGCTATATTCTAAAAGTTCAATCTCGGCACTCGCCATAAGGGCACGTTCACACTTACCGGATCCGCAGCTTATTTTCTGCTGCAGATCCGCAGCAGATTTCATTTAAATAACTGAACACAGCATCAAATCTGCACCATCAAATCTGCTGTGGATCTGCTGCGGATCCTGTAGGTGTAAACGCACCCTAATGCTTCATAATATTTATTGTAGAAAAAAATTCATCACAAAAATAGAACGGCAACAGGACGTTTCGGTTTCAAGCCTTCCTCAACTGTCAGTTGAGGAAGGCTTGACGCCGAAACGTCCTGTTGCTGTGATGAATTTTTTTCTACAATAAATATTCTGAAGCATTATGGTGAGTGCCGAGATTGAACTTTTATAATGTTGTTGTTGTCATCCTTTGATTTCTGGAATCCAGGTGATGAGAATAACTTGGATCAGTCATCTCCAACTAAACTGGGGCTATAGCATATGTAACGGTGGCTGTCAGGGCATGCTGGGCATTGTAGTTTTTGCAATAGCTGCTGAGCTGTGGCATACAGAAAACTGGCTTACACTTGACCAGGTTGCGATCAGGGTTTCAGGGCATGCTGGGAATTGTGGTTTTGCAACAGCTGGAGAGTCAAGGGTTGGAGACCACTGACTCTACTCTGAAGATGGCAGAGAGTGATGGGAGTTTCAGGGCATGCTGGGAGTTGTAGTTTTCTATAAGCTTGAGGGCGACAGGTTGGAGACCACCTACTCAGGAGATGCCAGATTAGTTTATATAAGGGTCCATTTACACAGAAAGATTATCTGCCAAAGATTTAAAGCCAAAGCCAGGAATGGATTTGAAAAGAGGCGAAATCTCAGGCTTTCCTTTATGACCTGATCTCTGTTTATAGTCTGTTTCTGGCTTTGGCTGCAAATCTTTGGCAAATAATCTGTCAGATAATCTTTCTGTGTAAATGGACCCTTAGTGATATCTGTGTAATGGAATACATCGACGTGCCTCTTGTATATTTCTCTCCCCTGGTCGCTGTACCTGTGTGAGCTCCATGTAGAACACTGATAGCAAATATTTACCTGTGGTGTAATCCATGTGTACCTGGCAGCTGTTACTGCAGCCGCTCCATAAAACTGGATATTGGATGGATTGTGCATATATAGATATACTGTAAAGGGGCTTTTTCAGTCTTTACCTGTCTAAAGGGGGCTTCTGAATTAAAGGAGTTGTTAAAAAAAAAAACTTTCAAATTAATTGTGCCAGAAAGTGTCAGAGATTTGAAATTTACTTCTATTAAAAAAAATCTCAATTATTCCAGTACTTATCAGATGCTGTATGTCTTGCAGGAAGTGGTGTATTCTTTCCAGTCTGGAGAGCAAGAGAGGTTTTCTATGGGGATTACTGCTTTAGACAGTTCCTGACATGGACAGAGGTGGCAGCAGAGAGCACTGTGTCAGACTGGAGAGAATACACCACTTCCTGCAGGACATACAGCAGCTAATAAGCACTGGAAGACTTAAGATTTTTTAAATAGAAGTACAGTGGGACCTTGGTTTAGGAGTAACTTGGTTTAAGAGCGTTTTGGTTTAAGAGCTCACAGTTTTTCAAAATTGTGACTTGGTTTAAGAGCATTACTTTGGTTTAAGAGCTCCCTGTGCTGGGTGGGAGGGGGAATGGAGGAGGGGCATGGTCTGCATAGCGGGGTCTACAGCACTGTACTCTGACCCAGGAAGTCTCCCTCACCTTCCAAATCATGGCATATCCACGTCAGGCTGGGGCTTACATCAGGGGACAGGATTGTAGAGGTAATCTCTCCATAGCTGTAACCCCTCTCTCCCCAGACAGAGAGCGCTGCATGTATGTGCCCACATCTGTCCTGCTCATTCCTTCATGCTCCCTGCAGTCTCTGTCAGCCCTTGTGTTTCCTATCTTCTCCATTACTGTACAGTAACTTATAATTTAGAAGAAACAAACAACATCGCACTTCATAGGATAGTAATCCAAATCCACACAATCCAGACTTCCACAAATCCGATAGTTCAATAATCCATAATCAGAAAAAATGTGTGGTGTAATAGGTAGTCAGATCTACCCAACGATATTACCTTATTCTTGCAGCACTTCCATCCGGATATACTGTCCTTCTGTAGCTAGAAAGACGCATACTCACAGTATATACTTTCCATTGCTTTATTTTTCTCTTGCAAGGTATATCGCAATCATAGCCCACAGGCTGAGTAATTCCATGAACACATGCCAAACACTATGGCCTCCCGCCGGACGTCGGTTCAGTAACTTATAATATCACAGATTCTGCTGTTTCTGAATGTTTGTTTTATTTGTTTTACATGTTATTCAGAATAATAAATCATTATTTTTGGGCCTGTGGAACCAATTGTCTGCATTTCTATGATTTCTTATGGGAAAATTTGCTTTGGTTTAAGAGTGGATTTGGATTACAAGCGCCGTCCCGGAACGAATTATGTTCGTAATCCAAGGCACCACTGTAAATTACAAATCTCTGGCACTTGCTGGGACCAGTTGATTTTGTGAAGAAATGACAGGCTGCTAGGGTTGCAAAGTAATAAAATACACTGTACTCATCTTGTCAAGTCCAGTCTGCCTTGAAACACACTACAGCCAGTGACTAAGGGTTCCAGTGTGTTCAGGACAACATCAGGAGAGGAGGGAGACCAAGTTACCAGAGGGGTATATAGAGATGTCTGGGTGGACCGGAGTGATGGTGCTGGACTTGATAAGTATAGTGTATTTTATTACATTATACCCCTGGCAGGCTGTCATTTGTTTATGCTTTATATCAGGAAACCCCTGTAAAGGAGTTATCCAGCGAAAATCCAGCGATTCTTTCAAATCAACTGATGCCAGAAAGTTATATAGATTTGTAATTTACTTCTATTAAAAAATCTCAAGTCTTCCCATACTTATTAGCTGCTGTATGTCCCGCAGGAAAGGTTTTATTTTCAGTCTGACACAGTGCTCTTTGCTGACATCTCTGGCCCAGACAGAAACTCTGTCTCGGTTTTATATGAATCCCCATAGAAAACCTCTCCTGCTCTGGACAGTTCCTGTCTCGGCCAGAGATGTCAGCAGGGAGCACTGTGTCAGACTGAAAATAAAACAACATTTCCTGCAGGACATACAGCAGCTAATAAGTATGGGAAGACTTGAGATTTTTTAATTGAAGTAATTTACAAATCTATATAGTTTTCTGGTATCAGTTGATTTGAAAGAAAAAGATTTTCACTGGACAACCCCTTTAATAATGAAGAGTTCTATTCACTTTCTGTTTTACTTGCTTGTTCACTTCCTTATTATTTTCAAGAATTAAAACCTTCTTCTTCCCATCCTGAGGTTGGAATCTGATGTAACACATAGCTAAGTGTTTACCGGGGATTGTCTAGACTAGATACCATTGTAGTAATGGCTTCCATCAGAGGCAGCGCCTCCGTCCTCTCTCCTGTCTCCTCTGATACAATCTGTCAGCCTGGAGTCCAAACTGTTTGGTTCAAGGAGGAATCATGGAATCACATGACCTATGATTGCCATCCGTTGTGGTAAATAAAAAACACCACAGATGACTGTTCGGAGTGTTGGAGATGTTAGGGTGTATGGCAGATTCTTTGCCTTCAGACTACTCCATTCATCTGAGAGCTGCAAACAGGGAGATAAAATACAGTAATATATGTCTGTTAGCTGATGACTGTCTGTTAAGTTATAAAACCATGTTTAATAAAAGCTGTGCTGAGCTGCAGCATACATGCCATTTCCCTCCCCCACAATAGTCCCTGCTTGGCTTCAGGCACTGAGTCTTGTACATTGATCATATAGGGCAGGAAGGGGTGGTGGAGGGAGGAGACATGCATACTGCAGCTCAGTCCAGACAAAATGTGACTCGAGCTTAGAAGAAAAGCATGGTTTTATATTGCAAGTGGGAGCTTCTTGCCAGCAGCATTCTGTTGATGTGCCCCAAGTACAGTAGGGAATGTTTTGTGACTGCACTGGGGTGGGAGTGGGGGGTGCTGGATTTACACATCCTTGTGTTGGTGTGGTACAGCACTTCTGCTACCCATTGACTTCCAGCCAGGCTTGTATAATATTTCCCAAGGCCTGGAATATGCTGTGCATTGGGCCATAAAGGGCATTGGGCTTCATACGTGACCCTACATGCAGTCCTGTAGACAAGGACTCATAGGGGGGAATTTATCAAACATGGTGTACAGTGAAACTGGCTCAGTTGCCCCTAGCAAACAATCAGATTCCACCTTTCATTTTCCAAAGAGTCTGTGAGGAATGAAAGGTGGAATCTGATTGGTTTCTAAGGGCAACTGAGCCAGTTTGACTTTACACCATGTTTGATAAATCTCCCCCATAATATACACACAATATAGATTTTAGCATTCATCTAAAGATACAGTGTCCGAAAACACAGAACTGTTGCCACTAATGCTCATATACCCCCAGGACTTACAGTAGTGCTGAATAGCACAAGCAGGCAGTCACAAGAGAATTGTACAACGCAGGTATCACTCTGGCAGGTAATAAGAGCAAGAACAGCAACTCACCAACAGATGACCGGAACTGGAAATAATAGATTGGAAGGTGGCAAGGACTTGATAATGACGGCAGACAGGAATAAAACAGAAGATGGAGAAGAAAGGACTGTCCCAGCTAGCTGTCCCTAGACTTTCAATAAAGTCTAAACTAATACTAGACAGACTAGTTTTCGCTACATTAGCCCAGGACCATAAATAATCAATAGCAAGAAACAACAAGCAGGATTTACTACTTCAAAACACAAAACTGAGCAAAACCAAGGATCTAACCTAAAGGATCTACTAACCCCACTACCCAGTCCTGAGCAGTCATGATCCGATCCAGAGCAATAAATCAGGCTGTGCAGAACAATAGGCCAGTGGGCCGAAACGTGTCCTTGTGACCTATCTGTGATATACTACACTGACTAAGCATCAATCGATTAGGGTGAGTGATTCTTCACTATGTGTGCATAGCCATAGACTGGAGAAAAGGTATAGCAGAAAGATTCCTGCTAGGCATAACAAGGATTAAGTAAGGTCAAAGGTCACATATAAATAAAGCAGTGTATTCTGCGGGGCACTAAACAAAGGCTGTGTGGCTGGATGGATTTATGGTCGAGGTTTGGGGAAGGGTGGAAGCTGTCGGCTGTACATTTATACTTAATTGATAAAGGTCAATGATATGGAAGCTCTTAGCTGCAATGTTATTATCTCCCACTCCCAGTAATAAATACCAGACAAAACACAAGAAAAGAGGCCACATTTGGCCATTTTTTTTCTACAGTGACCTCTCTTTATTGGCGTCTGTTTCTGGATTCCACCAGTGACTTTTGTATTTTTCAAGTTTTATCCAAATAACCTGGTGGACACCTCTTATTGCCGTGATTTAAGGCTATGTTCACACTATGTAAGTACCGTAGTAATCACGGCCGTTGTCGGCTATTTGCAACAACGTCCGTGATTGCTATGGTACTTACATAGTGCTGCACCTGAGGGAATCTCGGCCAGAGTGTATACACATAGTATACACTCTGGCCGGGATCCCTAGCAACGCCGTAGAAAACTGACTTGTCAGTTTTCTGCGGCAGCTATCCATTGAACGGCCGGTGTCTTACAGAGTGGGAACATGGCCTAAGAACAATTCTTTTCTGTTTGCTGGGAAATAGTCACAATCTACTTACACTGTGTAAGGCTGGGTTCACGCTGCGTTTTTGCAGTACGTTTAACATATCCACTCAATGGCCTCATTCACACTGAGCAAGAACGCTGGAATTCAGTGACTGAGCTCTCCGCCGCGGAATTTCGCTGTGCTCAGTGTCCTGCTTTGAGTGAAGGAGAGGGTGCGTGCTCCTCCGCTGCCACCGCTCTACGCTGAAAGAAATGATATGTCATTTCTTTGAGTGGAGAGGGGAGGAAGCGGACGTGCCCGCGTCCTCTCCTTCACATCAATTTTTTTTTTGCATACACAGAAATGTGGTTGACCATGTTCTTCTTTACGTTAAAAGTTACCATTTAAAAATGGATCTGTTAAACAGAATGCAAAAAAAGCAATGTGAACCCAGCCTAACCGGGATTTGTTATGTCACTAGTAATAGTCAGGGGTCCAGGGTGGGAACAAAGGGAAAAGTATCGCTCTTCCTTCTTCTAGGACCGGCTGATATATTTCCTCCATTGCATTGCGTTGCGTCAGATAGGACCTGTCCACTCTCCTCATGTTACCGATGGAGTTAAAGGGGTTATCCAGCGCTACAAAAACATGGCCACTTTCCCCCTACTGTTGTCTCCAGTTTGGGTGGGGTTTTGAAACTCAGTTCTATTGAAGTAAATGGAGCTTAATTGCAAACTGCACATGAACTGGAGACAACAGTAGGGAGAAAAGTGGCCATGTTTTTGTAGCGCTAGATAACCCCTTTAATAGTTGTTTTGCAGCTTAGTTCCATTGAAGTGAATGGAGCTGAACTGTAATACCACATACAATCTAAAGACAGGGCTGGTGCTGTTGCAAGAAAGTAGCTGTGCTTTTTCTAATTCTGGGTAACTTCTTTAAATTGATCCATAGGCCCCCATTCACCAATAAGAGGCCAAAAGAGTGTTGTTCATATAGAATAGCACAGCAGACTATACCGTAGATGAGGCACCATTCCATACAGAGGGTCCGATATAGAAGGTATACAATGCAGAGTACTTTTTTTGTAGCTCTGAATGGCCATGTCTCACTCCTGAGATACAGCCAGGGGGAGTGCACAGTGTGAATGGGCCTTAAAGTGGTATTCCACTCAGGTGTCATATTGTCTCCTTCTCTGAGTTCTGAGCCTGCTGCTGAAGACACAGAAGGCTGTGTGAGCTGTTCACTCCGTATCCCCCTTCTTCCCCTACCTTCTGAGATGGCTCATGTAAACAATGTCCCTGACAGGCTGCCTCTGCACTCTATAATGCTGGAAGGGTTAATCTGAGGTCAAGTTGCTGATGACCTCACTGTGATTAACCTTCCTGGCATTACAGAGTGCAGATACAGCCTGTCAGGGACTTCTTTACATGAGCGGTCTCGGAAGGGGGGTGGGGTGGAGAATGAGCAGCTCACACACAGTTTTGTGTCCTCAGCAGTAAGCTAAGAAAACAAAAAACAGAAAAAACAAACGTGGTGCTCAGGGTCCATGCTGTCCACAAAAAATGTGCTCCAAAGACATTCACTATTTCATATAGCAGAAAAGTTAAATACAAAAAGCATAAAAACATGACGCGTTTTGGGGACCAGTACCCCCTTCATCAGATAAAGACAAGTTTACTTGTGCACAGCGCTGACCGTGAGCACCACGTTTGTTTTTTCAGTTTTTTGTTTTCTTGTATGATATGCGCCCCTGTTTGTAGTATCCTGTTTTAGTGGTTCAGTCAGCTTGGCAGTCCATCAGTGTGTCCAGCTAGTCGGACCTAAATCCAGGACGTGTGCTAATAGACAAGCTGCCTGTGCCTGTTTTTGTTGTTGCTTTTTTCTTCATTTCAGCAGAAAGCAGCAGGCTCAGAACTGGGGGGAAGGAGACTGAAGATAATAACAAGTATAGAACAAATTGTTAAGGTCCTATTACACGGGCCAACTTTGGCCCGATTATTTTAGTAAACAAGTGCCGATCTGCTAGATTGTCGCTCGTTCACTGAACCTATTAGACGGCCCGAATCGGGCAGTAAGGGCGGCATGGACATCGTTAGCGTTGCCCAACCACTGTTACCTTACCGCTGCCTGCTCCCAGTCTTCTCTCCTGTGCTCCTCAGCTTTCTGGACCCGGCTGCAGCAGCCAATCACAGAATGGGTCCGCCGCTTCCTGTGATTGGCTGAGCAGCCTCTCGGCTCAGACCCTGCAGCTGCTGGGAAGTTGCGGAGCACAGTAGAGGACACTATATACTTCCAATAAGGAATGCAAAACACTAAATGAAAGATTCTCCAGAATGGTTATGTCATAGGGAGAATGCTGACACGTTGTCTCCCAACATGCAAAAGAGGGATGAAAGTGAAAACCTATTATACCGTATGTCAGAAGACTTTAGGCTCATGCAAACTTCATTTCATGGTTTGCATTCGGAATATGAGTAGGACTATGTGAAGACATGAACATTATACAGACATGAACATTATACAGAATGGAGGGAAGGCAAACACTGAAACAAGCTTTCATACATAACTATGGTCTCAACCTTTGGCAAATCTATGCTTGGTTTTGGAATATCTTTATCGCTAACCGCGTTGAACATTTTATAATGCTCCAGTGCTCGATTCGAATAATAAACCCCATTGAAATCAATGGAGAATTTGAGCATTTACCAGGTGTCCCCTGCTTGGCAGACTGGAGGATGCCTGGTTCACCTTTAATTTTTGGTTGTAATTCCTATATATTTCATTTACACATTACAAATTAGAACGAAATGACGTTCTACGTTATTGCAAAACACATTAAAACTCCGCTGGTTTGCCGTCCATTGACAGGGTGGGGGAACATAAAAAAGAAGTATTATTCACCTGTACCAGTGCCCGTGCAGTGCTGTGTCCCGCTCCTGGACCCCAGCCTGCTGTCTTCCTAGCTGGCTACATCACGACCCGGATGACGGGGGCAGGACACTGCTGCAGTCACTGATTGGCTGAGCCGGCTAAATTCCACCCACTTGTGACGTCGAACTCGGGTTGTGACGTACGTGGAAACCAGGAGAAAGACACCCGGCATGGTACAGGAACCCAGTGATGCGGACCAGCGTGGGCACAGGAGTCAGAACAGCATATTGTCTTTTTTCATTTCCCCCACCACCTGCACATAATGATTTTTGTCCCCCCATTACCACCTCCCCCCTTTCCCTCCCGCTAGACTTCTCCTTTATAAGATATAGATTTGACACGGCAGCAAAAATGAAAAAAGGATATAGCTTGTAACACTGTTTTATATGAGATGAGCTGAAACAAAGAGAAATAAGTAATTCAGACAGACCTGTCCTGTCTCGTGGTAGGTTTTCTGCTTTGTGGTGTTCCTCTGTTATTCCTCCTCGACATCTAGAAATAAATTGACAATTGGACAATATAATTTCCCTTGTCAATAGTTTGTGTCCATATACATCGCGACCTGCATCGGCATCTATGGGTCACTATTACAGGGTAAATTAATGCCCAGATTGACAGCACAAGGCACAGTTTTGAGCAGGGATGGCCTTTATTTTTATTTTTATTTTTTTAGAAAGTAATGTGGTTTCAATCAGAAGGCCAAAGTATAGAAAATAGGGCTTATATACGTATGTGATCATGAGTTGAAACATATGCATAGATCAAAGATGTATATGAAACCGTGTGACATTATATATACCTATAATAATGGATATCTGTCTCTCCCAGGTAATCACTAGGACCTGTAGAATATGAGTGATGACAAACCATTTGTATGCACTGCCCCTGGATGTGGCCAGGTAAGATATGGCATAAAAAAAAAAAAAAAAGATCTAGAGCACGGGAAAATTTTATTCAAAATGTCTTCAATGAGCAATTTAGAATTGTCTTAAATATGAAAATTCTCAATTGACTTACATTTTATAGTACTTGAGAGTTCCCTTGCTATTGCAGTACTTTACTGTCCCAATAGATGGCACATTATGTTAGGGAGGTTGCCATTTTAGCGGGGCAGGGTTGTAATACTACACACACAAGCTGAGGACAGATGTGAACCGTTTTTTTTTTTTTTTTTTTTTAAATAATTCTCAATGTAAACCTTCAATTTAAACTGTAAATTGTAAATAGAGCCTAAGTTACATACTTTACATTGTGAAGGAGAGGGAGGTATAAAGTATCAGGACTACCTTCAGAGGGGGTATATATACAGCATGGGGGAACAACTACAGAGAGGGGGGAGAGGTATACAGTGTGTGAATAACCCCTTAATCCATTTTGACGTTCAGGGACATCATCATGTGTTAAAGGATGTACAGAGAGAGCTTACAACACCGACCCTCTCTGTACAGCGCCGCCCCCGGCTATTAGCTAGGGTGGCCCAATCGCAGCACTGGCTAATTAACCATTTAAATGCTACTGTCAAAACTGCGGTATTTAAATGGCTTGAAAAAGCATTCACCTGGGTTCTATTGACGGGATGGCTGCCCCTTCCGCGCAAGGCGATCATAGAGGGGCAATCCCTGCTTTCAGCTGGGCTGGGGCTCTGACGCTGATTCCGGCTTTGCACTATGAGTTCTATCAAGCACTGATTTCAGAGATCAATGTAGTTATAATATAAGTCCCCCAAATTACTGTACCAAAAAAAAAGTTTTTTTAATAAATAAAAAATCCCATCCCATATCAAATATTCAAATCACCCCCCTTTTCCAATTTTATAAATAAAGATAAATTAATAAACAAACATATTTGCTTTAGCCACGTCTGTAATCGCCTGAACTCATAAATTATCACATTCCTGATCTCACACGGAAAACAGTGTAAGCGCACAAACCCGCCACAGTGCAAAATTGCTGATTTTTGGTCACATCAAACCCGGAAAATTTTAATAAAAAGGGATCAGAAAGTTGCATATACGCAAGCAAGGTACCGATAGAAATTACACATCA
Source organism: Dendropsophus ebraccatus (assembly GCF_027789765.1). Lineage (NCBI taxonomy): Eukaryota > Metazoa > Chordata > Amphibia > Anura > Hylidae > Dendropsophus > Dendropsophus ebraccatus. Next base: position 35,677,824 of record NC_091462.1, on the reverse strand, counting down.
TGGCGCAAAAAATGTCACCTCACACAGCCCCATAGAACAAAAAGCTTTAGGTTATGAAGGTGGCAATAGCAATTTAAAACATATATATATATATATATATATATATATATATATTTTTTTTTTTTTTTAAGGTTTTAATTTTTTAAAAGTAAAATAAGCAGTAAATTAAGTTAGGCATTGCAAAGTACAATTGGTGTCGCAAAAATAAGGGCTCATATGGGTCTGTAGGTGAAAAAATGCAAGTGCTAACACAAGGAGGACAGAACAAAAGTGCAAGTGGCTGAGGAGGGAAGGGGATACAGTATGGGGGACAACTATAGAAGGGGAGGGCGGTATACAGTATGGGGACTACGTGGGGGTGAGGGGTTAGGGGGGTATACAGTATGGAGTAACAATTATGGGGGAACTTGCAATATAGGAGCCTAACTAACAACAGTGGGACATACTGTACGTATGGCGGCTAACTATTGTATGAAGTTGGGATGTGTAGGAGCACACTCTGTGTTTGTCCAAAAATGAGACCTACCCGGAAAATAAGTCCTAGCCCTTTTTTCAGAGAGAAAAAAATAATATATGACGCTGTGTTATTTTAGGAGAAACACAGAAGGTAACACTTATATAGGCCAACCATACAGCTGTAATAGCATGTTTAGCCAATGGCTGTTACTGCCATCTCCCACGTAAGCATGCAAGCTTGGTTCGGCTAAGCATACACCACTTATCTCCCATAGGAATTGTGGATTATATAGCTCCTTCTCTTCTCCATTCAGGAACAGTTGGCAGGCCCCCACTAATATGAGACTATGGGCCTTTGCCGAAAAAGAAAAAAAAAACATTAGAAATGAGTGAATTTTGAGAATCTTCAGCTAACCTTATATAATTGGTTTCTAGGTAACAGAAACGTTCACATAAAGTCTTCTCTGAACTGATTAGCTATATGTCATAACATAACTGAGATTTTGTGAACAAAGTTTTCTTATATTGATTTTGTGTTTGATTGACAGCGTTTTACCAATGAAGATCATTTGGCCGTACACAAGCATAAACATGAGATGACACTGAAGTTTGGCCCGGCCCGAAACGACAGCGTAATAGTTGCAGGTGAGTGTCCCTTTATGTAGGGTGAGAGTTTGTGGCTATTAAAGGCTATGGGTGGCTTACATGTGAATTTTATTAATTTGTCATTTGCATCCTAAACTGTCACTTGGCATATGTGGTCCTATCTGAGGGCATCGTAATCCAGTAACAGAGACACTGTAAAGAGCGCTGTATTATGTACATTACTCTATTTAGCTGTTCTCCCAATATCATCATGAATATCAAGGACACCAACCTCCGTGCTGTAGTCCTCTCTATTATGTGCACATGCTCGGTAGTCCTTGATATTCATGAGGACATTCTCCCTCTGCTTACCGACAGGGGAAGAGGGTACTCCTTGATATTTTGGAGGCAAAAATCTTGTCCACAGCATAATCCATTCTGATTAGGTTCACATAGCTTTCTGTATTGAGTTTTCTTGGGGCATCTCCCCTATGATTAGGAGCTCCAGTGTCCATTCAGGAGACTGTTTCAGTCATACCTGAGAGGTGAGGAGAATGCAATACCTAACCAGAACGGCCCACCTGGGATACCAGGTATAGTTCCACTCCTCATCTACTGTGTAGGACTGTCAGCTCCCACTTTAATTTAAAATGTCATACCATTTTGTTATAGAGTCTGTGTAACATCTGTACATACTTGGCTGTGCTGCAGTATCTGATATAGATCACATTGCACACTGTTCTAGCTGTGTCCGATCTTTGCTCTCATCAGAAAAATAAAAGCAGGACTGTAATACTTACCCATCTCCATGCCCGGCAGCTGCAAATCCACCACTACCAGACCTCACTATCCTCCTGCAGCTTCTGCTTCTTTAAAGCATTACTGTCATTTCCAGTAACTTTTGACATGTGCTCAAACATGTCAGAAGTTTCTAAATGCACCTCATCAGTCCCGGGATACAGCCAGCGGAGTGGGCTGCAGTGCACCCCCCTACCTAACCGGCAGGGAGATCCAAATTATTCCTTTCATAGACTCTAATGAAGTGAACAAATCAGATTTGATTGACAGCCAAGGAAAATCGCACACTGCAGCACATTACACCCAGCAATATTTTGGCATTGCAGTTGATTTTAAGAGTGAGAGCCAGTGCGATCATTAAATTTTGACATGTGTGAGAACATGTGCCTATATGTGCTCGTATGTCAGAATCCCATGTTGATAGGTTGCCGACATATACCTGCTGTTCATGGCACTATCGTGGTGACTATCATGACCGCATTCTCACATCTATGGCTGCCTTAACAAAAAAAAGAGTGAAACATTGTAAACCTTAAAGGGATACTCTGGCAAAAATCTTTTTCTTTTACATCAACTGGTTTCAGAAAGTTATATAGATTTGTAATTTAATTCTATTTAAAAATCTCATGTCTTCCAGTACTTATCAGCTGCTGTATGTCCTACAGGAAACAGTGTTTTCTTTTCAGTCTGACACAGTGCTCTCTGCTGCCATCTCTGTCAGAGACAGGAACTGTCCGGATCAGCAACAAATCCCCATAGAAATCTTCTCCTGCTCTGGACAGTTCCTGTCTCAGACAGAGGTGGCAGCAGAGAGCACTGTGTCAGACTGAAAATAAAACAACATTTCCTGCAGGACATAAAGCAGCTAATAAGTATGGGAAGACTTGAGATTTTTTTAATAGAAGTACGGTAAATTACAAATCAGTGTAACTTTCTAAAAACTGTTGGTTTGAATGAAAAAAAGTATCCCTTTAATTGGTGCTACTGGAAGATGGTGTTTTTAGCTCTGTAAATCTTTTTGTACAAATGTTGTTTTTTCACCTCTAAGCACCAGTGGATAACAGAACAAATTTACAATTATTTTTAATATCTTTATTTATTTTTTTCTTTTCCATTGAATTTATAGATCAAACACCAACCCCGACCCGGTTCCTGAAGAACTGTGAAGAAGTTGGTCTGTTTAATGAGCTTGCGAGTCCATTTGAAAATGATTTTAAGAAGGTGTCAGATGATGACATTAAGAAGGTACATGAATTATTCCTGACCGTATCTGTGAGCCGGGGTTGACATCTGAGAGAAGCTGTGCCCTCTGGTTCAACCAGTCCATGATGTTACACAAGAGGATGTGCAATTGGCGTAAAGAGTGTATATCCGTAGACATTTTTATTAATGCAGCCTGTTCTAATGTTGGGTGAAGAGAGACATAGGCCGAATGCTGGGTGGTAGTTATTGAAGAGTAATGTGCATGTTTTTTATTCTAGGTATTAGGATCTGTGTAGGAGAGAAATGATAGGGTCAGGGACTACATAGTGTATAGCATCACACACCAGACATTTACCATCCTATAAGGGAGGGCAATATAAGACAATAGGGTTTAAAGATGTGTTGAATGTTTGCACCCTGCACAGCATGGTTTAGATTGACAAGCCCAAAAAGTAGTGGCCAAAACCTATACAGAGTATCTCTTTTTATAGGTTTTGGACGTTAAAGGGAATCTGTCAGCACTGGGGCCTTACCTGAGGTTTCCGGCAGTACGCTGTAGTTTGCAGTCCCCTAGTGAGCATGTTATGTTTTGGTAATTTGTCCGTGGAGTGGATTATATGCAATCTTGCAATCTACTGTAATGAAGAGTCAAGGAGGAATTGTGGCTCAGCGTATGTGCTGCACTCTGGCAAGCCTCACCTCTCCTTCCTCCTCTCTCTTCTTTATGAATTATCAATGCTGCCCGGCCTCCTGCTCACTCAGTATCTGCCAAAAGAGGACTGATCTGCAATCAGATATAATTGAATCTCTTAGCCTGTGTTGGAGCTGTGGTTTAGGGGTGAATCTTCTGTCTAAAGACCAGCAACAGTTTTTTCTTTGGTTCGATCCCCCTGATAGAAAAAAAAAAGGTGTCAGTAGAGAGCACTGTGTCAGACTGGAAAGAATACATCTTTTTCTGCTGTACATACAGCAGCTAATAAGTATGGGAAGATTTTTTAAATAGAAGTAAATTACAAATCGATACAATTTTCTGAAACCAGTTGATTTTAAAAAAAAGAAGACTTTCCCTGTAGTACCCCTTTAATATGATAAACCCTGCGCCAGGTTGTTTTTAGCTGATGCATTTTTTTAAAAGAGATTTCACATTTGACGATATGTCTTGTAGATGCCCCTGGACCTGTCGCCTCTTGTAACACCTGTTATAAGAAGCAAGATTGAGGAGCCAGCTATTGTAGAAACAACACATCAGGACAGTCCATTACCTCATCCAGAGTCTACCACAAGTGACGAAAAGGTTAGTAAGCCTATTGTGTATTATAATGTTATTACATTCATACTCATAGCTGCCCCACCACATAGGGTTAATGCAGTAATAAGACACGACTGGCGCGCAGTAGAACATCTTTGGAGAACTTACAGTATCCATCCAGTATGATGTATTGCTTCTATCCAAGATATGTTAGGTGTGCCTGACAATAAGGGCCCTATTCCACCGGACAATTATTGTTCAGATTATCGTTAAATCGTTCAAATCTAAACGATAATCGTTCAGTTAACGATTAACGACCAAACAAGAAATCGTTGATTGCTTTATAAGACCTGAACCTGAACCTATTTTTATCGTTGCTCGTTCACAAATCGTTCGCATTGAATAAGACATCGTTCGGTCGTTCGCAGTAGATAACGAACGCAATAGCGAAGAAAAAACGATCGCAAATACGATCATAAATAACGATTATCGTTCCATGGAAATGAGTGAACGTTTTCAGGTCTTTTACAATAGCGGTCGTTTGAGATCGTTAATCGTTAACGATTATGCGAACGATAATTGTCTGGTGGAATAGGGCCCTAAGAGAAAGCTTTGATCATGTCACAGGGACATCTCAAAAGATTTGATTGGTGGAGATCTCACTGCTTAGACTCCTACCGATCAGGAGAACAAGTGGGGGTAGTGCACTGCCCCTTCCGGCTGTCACTGATCTCTGTCTGGTGGCCCCATAGACCTATAATGGAGCAGACCAGGGAGTAAAGATTCCGCTGGCTTGTTCTACTGACCGGTTGGGGTCTCAGCAGAACTTTTGATACGTCCCTGTGACATAGAAGTATATGTTTTGAATATGGACAGAACTGTTAAAGTGAAAAGGGCTATCATTGTAATTAATGTAATACCTTTTTTCTGGTATCCGGATGTATACTAGTGATTTAAAGCCTGAAAGGGGTTTAAAACCAATCTTACTGTCTACATGAAATATGTATTAGGAAAGGAAATGTGTAATGCTTAATTTTCCCACCAAGTGGCGCTGCAGAGAAGAACACCTGATGCTGAGTTTCCCCATAGATGGTGTCCCTACTGCAAGCCTTCCTTTTCCTACATTTAGGTGGAAAATCACTTTAATTCTCCTATTATATCTATCTTAGTTAATTGTTTTGTCAAGTTTAAATAAATCAAATTTTACAGTAGATTTATCTGATGATGAATTTTCTTTCTGTTTGGTAGGAAGTGCCATTGCCAACTGCACAGCCCACATCTACCATTGTTCGGCCACCATCACTTCAAGTTCCTAACGTGCTGCTTACTAATTCGGACTCAAGTGTTATTATTCAACCAGCGATACCTTCACCAACATCCAGCACTGTAATAACCCAAGCGCCACCTTCTAACAGACCCATAGTGTGAGTATCTAGAAGGCCATACTGTACTTTACTGTAGCTACGTGGACATGCCTCATAGATTTTATCTTGCACAATTCTGTTAGTTTTGGATTCCCACCTGGATGTCGGCTATATCAGAATTTGGCTACTTGATTTTCAGATGTCTCTAGTAAATTATTAAAGGGTAGGCCAGTTTAAAATTTTTTATGTTAATTATAGAATATACATGATGAAAATTACAATTACTATATGTATTACTAAGGTGCAAATATGCAGATATGTCTTAAAGGGTTTTTTTCTATGATAAAATATGAATACAGTATATTGCTGTAAAACATTTGCTATGGTGTCCACTGGTGTCACTTCTATTGCATCATGTTTAATTTTTTGGCCTTCACAATAGCAGGAATCCTTCTGCTACTTGTGGGAGCACATGCAATAGAACTAAGCTACTGAGCATGTGTGACCAGGACTGAGCTACTGAGCATATGTAACCAGGACGGAGCCACTAAGTATGTGTGACCAGGACTGAGCTACTGAGCATGTGTAACCAGGACTGAGCTACTGAGCGTGTATGTGACCAGGACTGAGCCACTGAGCGTGTATGTGACCAGGACTGAGCCGCTGAGCGTGTATTTGACCAGGACTGAGCCGCTGAGCGTGTATGTTACCAGGACTGAGCCGCTGAGCATGTGTGACCAGGACTGAGCTACTGAGCATGTGTGACCAGGACTGAGCTACTGAGCATGTGTAACCAGGACGGAGCCGCTGAGCATGTGTGACCAGGACGGAGCCACTGAGCATATGTGACCAGGACTGAGCCGATGAGCGTGTATGTGACCAGGACTGAGCCGCTGAGCATGTGTGACCAGGACTGAGCCACTGAGCATGTGTGAGAAGGACTGAGCCACTGAGCATGTGTGACCAGGACTGGGCTACTGAGCAAGTGTGACCAGGACTGAGCCACTGAGCATGTGTGACCAGGACTGAGCCACTGAGCATGTGTGACCAGGACTGAGCCACTGAGCATGTGTGACCAGGACTGAGCCACTGAGCATGTGTGACCAGGACTGAGCCACTGAGCATGTGTGACCAGGACTGAGCCACTGAGCATGTGTGACCAGGACTGAGCCACTGAGCATCTGTGATTAGGACTGAGCCACTGAGCATGTGTTACCAGGACTGGGCTACTGAGCATGTGTGACCAGGACTGAGCCCCTGAGCATGTGTGACCAGGACTGAGCCGCTGAGCATGTGTGACCAGGACTAAGCTACTGAGCATGTGTGACCAGGACGGAGCCACTGAGCATGTGTGACCAGGACTGAGCCCCTGAGCATGTGTGACCAGGACTGAGCTACTGAGTATGTGTGACCAGGACTAAGCTACTGAGCATGTGTGACCAGGACTGAGCTACTGAGCATGTGTGACCAGGACTGAGCCACTGAGCATCTGTGATTAGGACTGAGCCACTGAGCATGTGTTACCAGGACTGGGCTACTGAGCAAGTGTGACCAGGACTGAGCCCCTGAGCATGTGTGACCAGGACTGAGCCGCTGAGCATGTGTGACCAGGACTGAGCCGCTGAGCATGTGTGACCAGGACTAAGCTACTGAGCATGTGTGACCAGGACGGAGCCACTGAGCATGTGTGACCAGGACTGAGCCCCTGAGCATGTGTGACCAGGACTGAGCTACTGAGCATGTGTGACCAGGACTAAGCTACTGAGCATGTGTGACCAGGACTGAGCTACTGAGCATGTGTGACCAGGACTGAGCTACTGAGCATGTGTGACCAGGACTGAGCTACTGAGCATGTGTGACCAGGACTGAGCTACTGAGCATGTGTGACCATGAGATCCAGGAGACTACAGACTATAGCTTATCCAGCACTAAAATAATTAGGTGGACATTCTCAGAGAGAATCAAACAACACCAGTTGACTCTATAGCAAGTATGAAAAATTGAGATTTTTTTAAAATAATTCCAATTAAAATTTGTTTTAAATTTAACAGAGTGCAATAACACTTCATAAGACAACCCCAGCTACAGTCACATAATAATAAATGTTAAGCTGGATGAACATACTAACATAACTATGATGTGTTCTGTAAGTAAGCCAACTCCTCATTTCCTTGTAATGGGAAATACTATCTTGAACTAGTAGGTGGACATTAGTATTTTCTTATACATAAACTATGTATTTGGAATTACTAAAGTTCTAGGTAAAAGTTAAAAATCAGCTTGGAATTAAGTAGCTCTAGTCCTCACTGATCCCTGGCATCTCCTGAAGCCTGCTCCTTCTGCTAGCCTCCAAGTAGTAGTTGTTATAGCCAACCCCATAACCTGCACAGGCAATAGGACAATAGCCGCTTGGGAATGACATGATGGAGCAGGCTACAGGATGTAACAGCAGATCCCAGGATCAGTGCCAACTAGGATAGAGCCCCGGACAGTGCAGTCAGTGCTCCACTTTATAGATGTTCTGCTTAATTGCACATGATAATGGGTTAAATACCAAAACTTTCTAAGTTGCCAGGTCTGTGGTTGACTTGCTTTTTTAAGGTTGGAACCCTGCTTTTTTCTATCCTCAGACAAGTTCCAGCTCCTTTTCCTCTATTGTTACATCTACCTAATGGACAAACCATGCCTGTTGCTATTCCTGCCTCAATCACAAATTCCAATGTACACATACCTGCTTCAGTCCCAGTAAGTCTGTATGTGTGTGAATTCTCCTTGTAGTCTTAATGTGTAGATAGAAGAGTCTTCACTGTATACTTCTCTCATTTCCCTTGTGTTCATCACACCATGCCATTTTCATTTCTGACTTCTATAAGATTAGAAACGGCGGTTTTAAAATGGTTCGACGACTGCTTCTTTCTTGCTTTTATTTTTTATTTTTTTGTCTTTTTCTATGCATATTCTACTAACATTGGTTATACATGGAGCGAAGTTCAGACTAAATATCCATAGTGATCAGATCCACGGCATACAAGTATTGCTTAGAGCATTAATCCCGATTCAGATTTTTTTTTCTTGCTTGGATAAAAAGAGAAATCATCTGTGCATGTAATTTAAGAGTTCAGATTGCATATCTGTACTTAAAGGAGAAGTCCGGTAAAAATTTTTATTAACCCTTTCATGACCACGGGTCATTGGTTCCTCAATGCCCAGGACGTTTTTGGACATCAGCTTATGGGATCAAAATGATCCCATAAGCTGATGTCCCTATGTCTGCCAACTCTCCTCTGTCTCCTGCCGCTGTCACAGTCTTGTGACAGCGACAGGGGAGAGAGGGGAGGGGGCAGAGCGCACGGCCTTCCCTCCCTCCCCCCGGCACGTGCCCTGGCTTACCTCCCTCCCCCCCTGCCGGCCTCAGTAGCCAGGATACAGGAAGCCTCAGGCTTTCCATTGCTACCATTGGGGCTCTTATGATCACTTTGCAGAGCCCCGATGGACACCGGACAGAGAATTCTCCCTCAGTAGGGGGAGAATTCTCTACCTGGAGCCCTGTAGATGCTGGGGTCGGGTTAACAGCGCGGCTCCGGTGCTGAGAGTTGCAGTGGGTCCCTGGCTATCACTGATAGCCGGGACCTGCCGCGGATGACACAGGCGCAGCTTCGGCATTTACTACTGCATCAAGGCTTTAACATGGATAACATGGTGATGGATAACATGGTGATGTCACGACCCAACTCCAAGAGCTGTGCGGGCTGTGGCTGCTGGAGAGGATGATGACTGAGGGACACAGGGCACTGGAGGAACACTGAGCATCCCCCTGCCATCATCCTCTCCAGCAGCCACAGCCCGCACAGCTCTGGGAGTCGGGTCGTGACATCACCATAAAGGGGTTATCCATTGCTGATTTCTTCCCGAAAAAGCACCTCTCCTGTCCTTCGTTTTGGCGTGGGTTTTGCAGCTAAGTTCTATTGAAGTGAATGGACCTGAATTGTAATACCACACACAACCTGGAGACAGGGGTGGCGTTGTTATTGCATGAAAGTAGCTGTCTTTTTTTTCTAATCCTGGATAACCCCTTTAAAAGAGTATTTCAAATTGGAACATATGAGAGGTAAAGGATATGTGTCATATTGAAGGGGGTCCGACCACTGGGACCCTCTGCCTTGTTTGTTTATTTACACCACCACTCCTTTTATTGTCTTTGGAGATAGCCAGCTAAAATCTTTGGCAATGAATGGAGTGGTGGTGTGCATGTGTGACTTAAAGGTGCTTAAAGGGGTTGTTTAGTTTCTGATTGGAGTTATCCCATCTGCTACACAGCAGCTGCAAATGGGCATCTCCGGGTGTCCTGGCATTGAAATTAATTGCATTGGTTTTAATGGGTACATATAATACTTTATTTCCCTTGTGTTGGCTCTGTATGGAAATCGATAACCTACTGGCAGGTCCTGCCATAGATTACATCTTATTGGTGGATGTCCAAGCAGTGATTCCCTCTATGATTATCCTATCTTTCTAACATATAGGGAATGTACTTAAAGGTAATGTTTTATCTTAAAATCCTTTGTGTAGGTCACAGAGCATGCACAAAAGTGTATCCTATACAAAGAGTAAGGTTGGGAGATGGTCATTGTGTCAGTGTTCATTATGATGGAAGCCCCCATAATAATGTACTGAAAACTAAAAAAAATTACAATCACAATATATAAAAAAATCTTTCAGTATCTTGGTAATCAGTAAAAATAAGTCTAGGTAATACATTCCCTCTAAAGGTGGCCATACACCTTCAATAACATCTCAGTCCCACCTGGATCCCGCCCTCCCCATACACATTAAAGTTTGGCATGGCCAAGTGTTTTGTGTTCTCTATGGGGGAGGGGAGGGGTAAGCAGCGAGAGAGCTCTTAGTTTATCTCTCCTGAAACAAAGGGGATTTTCCAAATTATGAAGAGCAGACCGCACATCCTAAGTGAAGACACTTTTAATCACACCAGGGCAACGTTTCGGCACAGAGTGTAGCCTTTCTCAAGCAGTGATACAATACACATCAAATGCTGGGTATATATACATGTGTGCACACTTCCAATAAATCAATCAATCAAGCAAAAAAAGATGTAAACAGTGAATATAAGATGATATAAGATGATATTCACTGTGTTTACATCTTTTTTTGCTTGATCGATTGAATTATTTGAAGTGTGCACACATGTACATATACCCAGCATTTGATGTGTATTGTATCACTGCTTGAGAGGCTACACTCTGAGCCGAAACATTGCACTGGTGTGATTAAAAGTGTCTTCACTTTGGATGTGCGGTCTCCTCTTCATAATTTGGAATTTGATGCGAACCTGGGTCCGGTTTGGTGAGACGAGCACCCATACCTGGTTGTCTTGTGCTGCTGAGACTTTTTTTTGATTTACTAAAGGGGATTTTCCATGACGCCTGACCCGTCTATGCTGCATTATTTGTCAGAGGACGGTTGGGAGAACCCCATAAGTTTAGACTGATGGCCGAACCCGCCTCCAGTTTAAGGGCGCATACACACACTCCATAGAAGCTACAGAGCATGAAGCTGGGGGCCGGCATCAGGAACTCCCAGCGTCATGAATCATTATTAGGTTACCTTCATTATATGAACACTGGTGTTTAGCCTGGTTTATATACCCTATATACCCTGTTCTGTACAGTTACATATACCTGAATCGGCATGTAGTGTGTACCCTGGTGTTTATAGACCAATGTTAGAATGCCTACTGGAGTATGGAGGGAAATCAGACCAGACTTCAAAAAGAAAGCAGGCTGGATACTCAGCAGTCTTTACTGCAACTAGAAAAGCTTTATAGGGCAAAAAGTCAATGCAGTGATCAGAGTTTATTAAATATTTTACCTTCACCCATGTAAAGGCTTATTTGGTGTAATTAAAAAAAATAAATAAATAAAATATAAAGAAAAAAAATAAATAAATATATATATATATATAATCTATCTTGCTCAGTTTTTTTCTTTTGCAGCCTGTGGATGTACAGATGCATTCTGTCATCTAACTGGTTCATTGCTATACTGGTTACACTAGATTATTACAAACAATGATGTATATGGGCATCTATATAAAGAATTCCCATCAGTTATACTGCAGCAAGTTTATGTTGATGCCGCTAAATGACATGTGTTTTGCTAGATTTTCTTTTCCTCGTGTCTGTACTGTGCCATGGGATCGCTATTGTATTGTATATATCCTTTGTGGATCTTCTTTGTAAAGCTCGCCCTCTAGTGACCATTTTTTAAACAAAATGGATCTAACTACAGAATAACAGCACATACTGCACAAAATCCTATTGGAGTCAGATTTTTCATTTATTACTCTAATTCTTCCACGTCCATCATTTTCTCATTTTTTAAAGAGATTTTCTCCACAAGACAGGTGAACTGCATACTGGCAACACAAGGCAGGCACTGTTTCCCTCTTTGGCCTACATCTGGCCAGTCAATGGACAGACTGGACGGACTTTTGACTAGACAGTCTACAGATGCATCAGATTTATCAGTCAGCCTGAGGCACTTTGCTTAATCTGGTGCATTTGAGCATTGTCCATCCAGATTTGCACCCTGCTATCAGAATTGGAGAGTATTTGTAAACTCCATCCATTGCTATACGTGAGCTTAATAAATGACAGACTGTGACACAAAGATGGCCATACATATTTTTAATATCTGTTGGCTGTATAGTTAATTCGGTGAGGGGCGAGCCACAACAAGACAGCTCTGGTGCCGCCCTACCAGTAGGGTCCTGCTGCAGAAATCCAATACACTTGACCCTTCTCCCTACTCAGTCAGAGGAGGTTCGGGAGGCCACCATACATCTTATACTGTTCTAAATCTTTATCTTGGCTTACTTCCATGGTGGCAATAGTAGAATTAAAATCCATAAAGCTTGGCTAGGTATAAAGCTTTTGCACACACCTGGTCTTGGCTCCGTCATCTTTTTTAAGTTTAATTTGCAGATTTTATATCTGATCTGGACTTCTCGCTTGTTTCCAGAACATTTACTCTCTGCTGTTACAAGTTTAGTGCAATGCAGGGAAATAGTAAAGTGTGACCTACTTCTGTCTCCTTGCTTTATCCGGTGCTTCTTCACTGGGGTGTTAACCCTTAAAAATCCTTATAACCTTTAAAGTGAACCTCTTGGCAAGAGAGCGCAGTCCCATCTGCAGTTATCCTGTATTATGTTATAGAGCAGGATTTGCTGAGTAGATTGATATATAGTATTGTGGGAAAAGTTCTGGGATAATATGCCATTTATTCATGTAAGTAAATAGTCATGTGGGCGGTCCTTCTCAGTGATTGACAGCACTGTCTATGCACACATATATAGATAGCTGTCAATCATTAAGGTAGGGCCACCCACATGGCTACTTAGTGCTGAATGAGCAGATATTTACATGAATAAATGACAAGTTGTCCTGGAACTTTTTCCACAATACTATATATCAATGCGCTCAGCAAATCCTGTTCTATAATATGATTTCCAAATAACACAGGGATTATTCATTATAAAGACAATGAGAAGGCCAATGACAATACTTTCCAGGGAGGGTTGTACTGACTGTGTGTGAGCGTTGGAGCACTATGACTCTTTAGAAGTGACGCTGTAATGAGTATAGAGGCATTCAACAATATTTTACAGTTCTTAACCTTTATATAAGCTTATATAACGTTGCCGTTTTCTAAATTCTGTTGGTTGCCATTGGAAACGGACAACAATTAGACAGTTCTCTGCAGTCAGACGTTGTGACAGTAAACACCATAAGGGAGATTTATCAAACATGGTGTAAAGTGAAACTGGCTCACTTGCTCCTAGAAACCAATCAGATTCCACTTTCATTTTCCAAAGAGTCTGTGAGGAATGAAAGGTGGAATCTGATTGGTTGCTAGGGGCAACTGAGCCAGGTTCACTTTACACCATGTTTGATAAATCTCCCTCCATAGGTCTAAATTTACCTTTAGGTGTGAATGAGGAAGAACACGCATTTTATATCAGTACAATATACAATATGGTACATGAGAATATTTTCTCAAAAAGTTGTATATAGGGTAACGGTGAAACCTTGAATACTCTTGTGTAAAAGCATGTGAAAGTGTTCGTACCACCTTGTTCATTTATGCAATGGGTTTAAGGGGTTATTCAGGACTAGAATTGGTTTCTTCATAAAACAGCACCATACCTGTTGTCAGGTTGGGTGTGATTTTGCAGCTCAGTTCCATTGAAGTGAATGGAGCCAAGTTGTAATATCACACACAACCAGATGACAGGTGTGGGGCTGTTCTTCTAGTCCTGGAAAACTCTTTTAAAACCATACCACTGCAGAGGAAATGTTACATAGGACACATCCAGATGACTATGTAATACATAGCTGCAGTAAACCCTCCAGAGCGGGAGTCATTGTAGCTTCTTACTAATCCAGCTTAAAGGGAAACCATGAGCAGGTTAGAATCATCTAACCTGCCGATATGTAATTTCCTTACCTTTACCCTTGCCACAGTTTCTGTCATATTAGCAGTTTATCTTCTATGCTAATTAGGTGTATTAGTGCACTGGGGGCAGGATTACAGCCCACAGCTCACCGATCCATCCCTGGCCATCCTGCTCCTCCTAGTTAATATTAGCGGAGCAGGGATGCCCGGGTCGGATTGGATTGGTGCACTGGGGGCTGTAGTCCTGCCTCTAGTGCACCAAAAACGCCTAATTAGCATAGATGATAAACTGCTAATATCATGGAAACTGCGCCAAGGATGAAGGTGAGAACTTTACCATTATCCTCAGTGCCCAGTGTGCTAAAGGGAGATATTAGCAGGTTAGATGCTTCTAACATGTTAGTAGCTTCTATGATGTACATGTCCCTATATGAAAAGGCTTATCCTGATGGGGATTGTTGAGTGACCTAAATTGTTCTTTTAAAGTTACAAACGCTGTCAGCTCATAATATATATGTGTTAGTGATTTAGTTTTATAATTCTCAATAATCTTTTCTGCTCTTCCGTAGCTTGTCAGACCTGTCACCGTGGTGCCTACTATCCCAGGGATTCCAGGCCCTCCATCTCCACCACCTGTTCAGTCAGAGGCAAAACTGGTAACTGCTCCTCTATGTATATTGTTGCTTCATTGTATTATATATATTTTGTATAAAATGCATAGATACTGCAACGCAATAGCTAAATGAGGTATACCACCAAGTCATAATAAAGTGTGGCCTAATAAAACTGGATGGGAGAAGGCTATAAGCATTGTTAAAGGAAACCTGCTGCTCCCTTATGGCTTATAGGCTATGCCCGGCACCTAGTAGCTGTCATGCAGAGCATTCAGACGCTGGGCCCTCAAGCCTCCTGAGATGCCACATTTTCATGATAAGCAACTTTTATTTGCCAGTCCCAATGTCAACTAAGTAGGGATGAGGGGGTCTTATGAAGGATTGTGATAATGTATTTCTACAACTGGTATAAGGGTCGTGGAAAATCATGGGATACTAAGAAATTATTACTACTGCTGAGGGGCAAGAAACTTGAAATCCCGTGGATAGCTCATCAGTACATACAGTGAGACAGTGATATAGACCAGCGCTTCTCAGACTTTGTCAATGGGTGCCGCACCCAGCAGAGTAAAGTGATGCCTAGGCCTCACCTGACAAACCACCAGATGGCCTGGGCCTCACCTTCTAAGGTAGAAGTCCATGCAGAAGTCCGTGAACCGAAACCAGTTGTCAAGAAGAAGGATGCGTTCTTCATTTATATTTATGATTCCTTTTAAATCTTCTCCTGATTATGGGTAAAAAAAAAAAAATTAAAAACCTTACACAAAAATTGCGTAAATTTTCCACAGAAATGTGTGTGACCTGAAGGCCAGCGCTGTAAAACAACTTTTAGTTTCAGTAAAATCATGGCTTCAATTTCAGTGTTTCTCTATGTGGGTTGGGGTTTCCCGCGCCTCATCCTTTAGATCGGTGCTCGTTTATTAAGCCTATTCCAAGACTTGCCTATTATTTTAAGAAGGCCATACAACAATCACTGGATCATTCATGGCGCCCTCTGCTGCCATTGTTTGGTGTTCTTACGTCCTATTACGCGCGCGGGGGGATGGGGATCGACAAATAATGATTTTAATCCTGATCTCAGGCACATCATTTGCTATTTGTAACTTTTTATTTTTATTTATTTTTTTTTATTACTTTTTGTTTTAATTTTTGTACCTCTCATTAAAGCTGAAACGGGTTCAGGTCCTTTGAGGTGTCTTTCTATTAATCCTATTAGCTCTAAGCCACTGTAGTTCTAAGTTCAGGTCTTAGGCATCCACTGTAGTTTAGTATTCCTTTCACAACAACCCATCAGAGCATCAGCACAGGGAGACAAAAAAAAACCTTGAAATCATTCCGGCCATCATGCGTGTCACTTTCCAGTTAGTGACGGTAAGTGCACATCTCCACTTTTTATATCGGAGTGCTCTACTTAAAGTAAGTGAAAGGGCTGGAAGGGAGGGAAGAACAATCAATAGGACATTAAATGGAGCTCTGCCCTGTGGGATCCACCTTGTAAAGGCTTCTGTGACAAACTGTGAGTTATCTTCCTACACAGTATGATGCCAGTCGGTTTTCTGCAGGAGGCTTCTATTGAGAGCTGACAGAGGGCAGGTTGGCATCTATTCAGAAAGCTATATTAAGTTGGTTGAGCCCGGCATGGAACCTTGTGTTCAGCAGAATTCTCCTGACCTGCCTCTCTGCATGCCAAGCTCATCAGCAAACACCTAATGAACCCCCCTCTAAACAGACCCTCTCCCAACCTACTTCATTTCCCTGCGTCCTCTGGGGTAGGAGAGACAAGACTTCATGAGGACTGATGATGCTGCAAAGACCACAATAATGATAATTAACTTGCTGAATTTAGAAGATTATGCTGTTAATTAGTTGCAAAATAAAGATAAGTAATAGAGCGGCAGATGGTAGGATAACACCCAGGAGGAGGAGGGTTATTACCCTGATGAGCTTTTGTGGCAGATATGAAATATGGATCTGACTTTTTCCCGACTTGTTCCTAGAGAATATTACCTGGTTTCTGTAAGCCGATGATGGAGCGACCTGTTCCTACCAAATTTTGACAGATGTCTGAGGGGGTTTGTTTTTCAAGGGTACTTAATGCTCAACTCGGAAAAATTCTCAGTGTGTAAACGCTAATGAGGGAAGTGTTTCTTACACGGTTCTGTGTATTAGTGCTGCCCTACTTCCATAGAATGTGCGATTAAAGGTAGGAAAGATGCCTGGAGAGCGTGGGGGACATAGATGAAAACTGGCAACATGAAAAACCCGTAGCAGCCAATCACAGCTCAGTTTTTATTTATTTTTTTATGTATGGGCTGGGCTGGGATTGGTTATTAGGGGCAACAGATAATATTTCCTTGAAGGGAATTTGTCAGAGGTATTTAGACTGCTCATAGTTTCATATAGAGGACAGGAGAGAAGTTACAGTATACTTACAGGTTTTCTAGATTATATGATCAGAAATGAAGTATACAGAGCTCTGTGTTCTGATCACCCCTTGTCCGTCCCTTTCAGCAGTGAGTGACAGCTCTAGCACTCGCCTGATTGGACACAAGAGTTGCCACTCACAGCTTTGAGGTAGGACTAGGGAAGTGCACAGAACTCTTGGTGCTTAGCATAAAGCATCCGCCTCCTGGGCACTTCTCTATCCACTCCTCTAAGCTGTGAGTGATATCTCTAGTGTCCAGTCAGGAGGCCAATAGAGCTGTCAGTTCCTACTGAGGGGGGGGTGCACAGAGCTCTGGACCCTTATCATAAAGGACCAACCTCTGGGACACTTCAGGGTTTCAGTATAACCATATGTGAACCCATTCCGATGTTTGCCCTCACCCAAGTTGGTATAGCAAGTAATTCATGCTAATCTGGTGCCATTTTTCTGAAAATTCCCTCCAAGTATATTCCCCCTGTGCTTTTCTTTAATTGTGTGCGGCCTTCATAGATATCTGATAAAATCTGCTAGAGGGAATATTATTGTGCTTTATAATAGCAGAAAGAAGATTTTTTTTTTAAAGGGAAACAGGTTAGATTAATCTAACATGCTGATATGTCCCTTTTGTGCACAGGGTGCTGAGGATGATGGTAAGTCTTTCTGTGTAGTTAGTAGTTCTATCCTTAGACTAATATGGCGATTTGGAGCACCGGGGCCGGGACTACTGCCCCCGAAACAGGCCAGCCGGGGACAGGCAGGATCAGTACTCTGGGGGCGTTAGTCCCGCCCCCAAGGCTCCAAACTACCATATTAGTCTAAGGGTATTACTAAACGTCAAACCACAGCGCCCTTTCATCATCAGGTCACATTTGTCTAACCTGCTTAAATAGTTTACCTTTAAGGCCTTGGCATAAATAATAGGGGGGCCGCACTGTAGTGTTGGGCTGTTCGCTACAGCAGAATACACACAGTCTTAGAAAATCACTGGCACTGCTTCATCCACCAGTTTGTAGTGTTATATACTCTTGGACTTTAACACACTCAGGGCCACATGTGCATATATCGGAGGTGCACCTCGTGTAGTACAAACAGCAAGTTTAGTAAAAGCTGAGGGCACTCACCGTTAAGTTGCAGTATATCTTTATTTCAACATAAAGTTACACACTTCAGTGGTGCATATCGCTATTCGGCAGACGCCAGACCACTTCACATAGACAAACTAGACAAGACAGCCATTTCGCGCGCATGCGCGCTTCATCTGACAGTGACTGACAAAAGGCAAAATATTTATAGTACTAATGCCCTATAGTAGAAACTATAATCTAGCACCATATCTGCTTCATGATGGACTCATGCTTCACGATGCCCATCAGTAGTTTTAAGAAATGCAAACGCGTCATCCGGCCTTCCCCCTCCATTGATTATCATTAGAAGGAGCGGGCCAGATGACGTGCCAGTGCTCCTAACTGTGCTCCGAAGCGCTACAGGGTGCTATCAGAAGTTACTTCCCCTTTAAGTTTTTTTATAGCATTCATAACTGCATGGCAAAATGGCGGCATTCACTGTAAACACACATGCAGTTGACAATTATCTAACATGTATGGTAAGCTTGTATCCCATCAGTACGGCACTGCTGCATAGTGGAGGTGAAAGGAAATGTGACTGGCTTCAGGCGATAGCATATATAGGTGTGTATAAATAATATCCTACATCAGCCACGATGCATAATATAAAAATTTCCACGTCTGCGTATCGTACTACTGTGTGCATTTCATTTTATTAGTAAGATTTATTGCCGAGTCTGTAGAGAAAATAACACTTTGTGAATTAAAAAAAAAAACACCTCCTTTTAAAGCCGTGCTTGTGTTTGTATTAAACTGTACGCACAGTTTTGTAAGCGCCATTAACCCTCAACTGTTCCCAATAGGGCCAGCAACATATTGCACTGGAGGGGTTTAAAGATTAAACAAATCTCTTTGTGTACATTTATTTAATTTAACAAATCTTAAGGGGGAAAATCCTATTCTGCGTTTGCCCTACAGCGCTAAGTCACACCTAATCAGTTCTCTTAAACTGTGCGAGACTGTGACATATAGCTCATGTCTGTAAGACCATACGGTATATGCTGTGTGATCGGGGCGCACAAGGAGATGATGAGGAATCATGGCTGCTGTTTCCTTGCATGAGATTACTACCTCGCCCTGCAGTCATTCTTCAACATAATGATTTTTATTTTTCACCGCCCTACGTGAATGTTAACCGAACACAATTTATTTCTTTTTTAAAGGCATACAATGAGATGTTCTTGAATTACTAAGGCTATAGTTTGGTGTTTTGGGCAAATTTATCAGGGCCAGTAGTGTGACCTTTTGGCTTAGAAAACATTGGCATCTTTATCTATAAACTGTATTGGAAAACCAGCACGGTTGCAAAGTATGTTACACACAATCCGTTTTATTTATTTATTTATATATTGTTTATTTATTTTTAACAATAGGAGTCAATGGCAGATGTAAACAACTGTATGGCGGAAACCCATCACAAGCGTAAAGTATGTTAAACAGGATATTTATTTATTATTTATTTATTTGTTTGTTTGTTTTTAACAGTAGGAGTCAATGGCAGATGTATACAACCCTCGTCAGGTCAAGGAGGCAATTTTTGTCTTTGTTTAGGTGGTTTCCATTTATTTGCAGGGTTGAATTCTTGCAGCTCTGTGCTATGCCATAGAGCAGAATAAAAAAGGAAAAATGTTTTTTTTTATTTTTTTTTAACATGGGAATCTACGTATGATGGATGCCACTACTCGACTCCACTATGGCATGCATTGGAGGTCGAGAAAGACTGACTGCAAAAACATAGTGAGAAAAGAGCCTAAGGCTGTTTTTATACTGTGTTAAGTGTACCATTTACTTAAATGCCAGGATAGGTCCCAAAGCATGCGTTAAATGCATCCATACATCCCCATATACCAAATGGAAGCCAAAAGTGTGTCATTTTGGTCTTCATTCCGTACATATGGAACACAGTCTGCTGGGTGTAATTTATGCAAACCTCCAGTCTATTCATTTGAGCTTAATCACATTTTTTTATTTTATTTTTTTATTTACCATGTAACCCCTTGTATGATGGATAAGGACCACTTGCTGGTTAGAACTGTTGCCTTCCAGCACAGAGGTTTAGGCTTGAATCTTGACAACAGGACTTCTTGTATGTTCTCTCTATTGCTTGTTTTGGTATCCTGCAGATTCTTCAGCTTCCTCAAAATGGGGGGGGGGGGGTTCCTTTACTGGTCCCCACTATCTTATTGCAAAAGGCTAAGTGCAGTGGAAAATTTTCCATGGAGTAAGCCTGTGATTATTTATAGGTGGCATTATTGCCATTAACATGTAGAATAGTCACTGAGGACCAGATTATCAGCACATTTTACTGATAAAGAGCCAACATGGGGATAAAACTTTTTTTTAATTTTTCTGTACTCACCTGGCACTACTAATCCCTATGAAGGTAATTCAGTTTCTAAGGCCATAATTATCTCTCTACACCTTGATTAAATCATCGCCTTAATTGGCATAGGGAGATTAATCCGTAGATGAAGATGACCTACATTATGTGCAAGACAACCCATAGCATGGACCTAATGGCCATTTAAGACATGAATTTCCTGATAACTTTGAGACCCTGCATGTCAGCTCCTGGAAATAACAAGAGAAAGGTCGCTGACAAATGCTTAACCTCATAACTCCTCCGAGCCAGTCTACTCTTAATAACAAACCCACAGTAATGGCCAAAGACAAGGGACACATCTTCTTGGCCTTCTCTGGGACCTCAGCTTGAGCGCAAGAAGGCATTATCTACTATTATACAAATATTGACTCTTTCACGTCTGGGGTTTTAGGTTTTCTGGAAGTAAATAACATTTTTGATTTGTTAAAAAAATGCAAAAATTTGTCACCGACGAGTACTGCTCAGCCAGAGTCATAGTCCGATTCACCAGCCTGTAAAATATTCCCTTATCACAGCGCTCAGGTCCCACTGCCCGGCCGCTTCCTGATCTCTGATGTAGGCTTGAAACGTGACGTTTCAAGTCTGCTCAGCCAGTCAGTGATGGAGGCGGGATCCCACCTTCGTCATTGACTGGCTGAGCGGACTTTAAACGTCATGTCTCAAGCCCGCATCAGAGATCAGGAAGTGGCCGGGCAGCGGGGACCGGAGTGCCGCGATACGGGACCTGCCGCTGGAACCTGGGACGTGAGTGGACATTGTTGCCCTCAGCCACCCCCTCTCCGGCCAGATAAAAAAAAAGCCCCCCCGCCAGAGTACCCCTTTAAAAGTGGCCATGTTTTTGTAGCGCTGAATAACCCCTTTAATGCAGTCCACTCTAGGTATTACATTAGCATCCTGTCAAAAAAAGGTAGCGGGCTGCAGAGGGCCCAATCACTGCTTTGGCCTGAAGGTAATCACCTAGTGACCACTGCTTACACATATACACTTATTTAGTAAAACTCGACATTGTGGACCCAGACATTTAACTCTATTGTCAACATGAGGTTTCTCCATTACCTGGTAATACATTGAGGCATTGAGTAACACCTGCGCACTAAGCACTGAGGACCTAGAAAGCACCCCAGGACTGTTTTTACACTAACCTTAAATTTAGATTCCTCGATCTCAGGAGCTGACAGTTCACGACCCGGCTGATGGACTGGCTGCTCAGCTAGTCAGTGACTGGGGCGGGAAGTTCCCGTCACTGATTTGCTGAGCAGTCAATTTATCAGCCAGGACAACTCCTTTTCCCCGAGTTGTGACGTCATCACAACTCGGGGGGAGCTGCCTTTTGTCGGGGGTCCTGCAGCTGGTCCCTCCGCTCTCCACGGGCAAGGGGAGAGGTAAGTTAGTACTTGTAATCAAATTCCCCCCTGCCGGCTGCCAGATTTTATAGTCTGCCGGACTTCTCCTTTAACATAAGTTTTTGGTCTCTGGATTACCCCTTTAAATAAAGGCGGCATAGACTAGTGCAACCAAAACCAGGAGTGGATTAAAAACACAGAAAGGCTCTGTTCACACAATGTTGAAATTGAGTGGATGGCCGCCATATAACAGTAAATAACGGCCATTATTTCAATATAACAGCCGTTGTTTTAAAATAACAGCACATATTTGCCATTAAATGGCAGCCATCCACTCAATTTCATCATTGTGTGAACAGAGCCTTTCTGTGTTTTTAATCCACTCCTGGTTTTGGTTGCAATACTGACTGAAATATACTGACTGAAATATACATATACTGACTGAAATATACGTAGTGTGAACGCAACCTTAGGCTGGGTTCACACTACGTATATTTCAGTCAGTATTGTGGTCCTCATATTGCAACCAAAACCAGGAGTGGATTAAAAACACAGAAAGGATCTGTTCACACAATGTTGAAATTGAGTGGATGGCTGCCATTTAATGGCAAATATTTGCTGTTATTTTAAAACAACGGCTGTTATATTGAAATTATGGCCGTTATTTACTGTTATATGGCGGCCATCCACTCAGTTTCATCATTGTGTGAACAAATCCTTTCTGTGTTTTTATTCCCCTCCTGGTTTTGGTTGCAATATGAGGACCACAATACTGACTGAAATATACGTAGTGTGAACCCAGCCTTAAGGAGTTAAACAATACATATCTTTATCTTTATGGGAAAAGATTTAGTATAAATTTTAAATTAGTGATTTAAATCTCTGATGTTTCCATGCTAAAGAGTCCAGGCTACTGAGTGCCACAGTACACTGGACACCTTAAAGGAGTACTCTGGCACCTGCCGCCCCCCCCCCCCCCAAAAAAAAACAAAACAGACTCACACAGGATATATACTTACCATTCCCTCCGCTGACAATCACCGTTCGAATTTCCCGCCGACCGGGTCCCTGTCATCTTCGTCGGCAGCCTTTTCATTGGCTGGAGCGCATTACATGGCTTCCAGATTGCTCAGCCAATCAGGGCAGAGCACCAGCAGCCTTTTCTCTTCCATTCACTGCTCCGCAACCTTCCTCTCCTTTTGCTCTCCCATTCACTGCTGTTGAAGATAGCGAAGAGGAAGTTATTTGGTATGTATATTTTATTTAACTTCCAGGGGGGAGAGGGAGGGGCAGACAGCTTATTAACAGACATTACAAAGTTATATAACTTTGTAATGTGTGTTAACTAAGCAGAAAAAGTAAATCGCCTATAGCATATAATGATCAAGGATTTCAATCAACATATTACAAGTTATACTGAATCTTTTCCCACAAAGATATATATCAACCCGCTCATCTTGGTGACAGGGTCCTTTTAAAAATAAAATTGCTATATAAGTGCATAAAAAGAAAATTATAGCCACAGTACTAAAAAAGTAACATTTCTGCCATATAAAGCAAGGCCATATACAGCCATGTCAATGGGGGAAAAACAAAACAAAAAAAGCAATAGCTGCTAAAAACATAAAATGTAGCTGTTTCTTATGCCCAAGTTGGTATGGTCTTTAAAGCATACCTGTCACGCCCCAAAAATTTTGACACGTTATAGATACACATCAAAAATTTTGATCGGTGGAGGTCTGGGTGTTTAGACCCACATTGATTGCCAGAATGAGCTGGGAGAAGCTGGTGACTGCTGCTTCTCTGTGCCCTTGGCTCAGTCCCTTAGGGCCGTTTTAGACAGCCTGACATTTCTCTGTAAGCGAGCGCTGATTTGCCAGATAGGCGCTCACTTACTAAGCCTATACACAGCTCGATAATCGTGCATGAGGGCTGTATATACATTGCCAACAATGTCCTGCAGTTCTTGCTTTTTACATGAAAGTTCATACTTTCCTGTTCTCCCCTGTTGTCCTGCAGCTTCATGCCTGTGTTCCCTCCTCACCACTGATGCTTTTGGCCCCATCTCTTCAGTGACAGGCTGTTCATCCAATCACTAGACGAGATGAGACAGTTCAGTGGCCAGTGATTGGATGAATGGCCTGTCACTGAAGAAACTGAGCCGGAAGCTTCAAGTGACACTGTCTCTCCCTTTTTGCATTATGACTTCTCTACAAAGGCGTAAAGGGTAAATTTTGCAGTTTTTATATCTTATTTTATATCATACGCCATGGTCTTTGTTCCAGTAAAAAGTGATCTTTTATCATCTGTGGATTGTGCTACCTGGGCGGAGCTTCACAGCCACAGCGCAACTTAGCCCCGCCCACATCACCACCGTAGGGGCTCCCCTCCGTGATGCCATCGGCGCATAGGCCCCCATCGGCAGCCATTGGTATAGGCCAACCTAGAGGGGGTGGGGCCAAGACCTCTAGGCCAGCCCGGGGCACTTCAGTTGAGAAGCCCCGCCCACGTAGCACAATCCGCTGATGATAAAAGATCACTTTTTACTGGAACAAGCACCATGACATATAATATAAAATAAGGTATGAAAACTGCTAAATTTACCCTTTACACCTGTGAAGAGATATCAGAATGGAAAGTGTCAAAGTCTCACTTTCAGCGGGGAATGGGTAATGCAGAGAGAGG